>NW_028163312.1:0-167500 GCF_964263955.1 Coregonus lavaretus
TGAGTACATAATGATACTGGTCTAGTTACCTTGATTCAATACTCTGAGTACATAATGATACTGGGTCTAGTTACCTTGATTCAATACTCTGAGTACATAATGATACTGGGTCTATTTACCTTGATTCAATACTCTGAGTACATAATGATATTGGGTCTAGTTACTTGATTCAATACTCTGAGTACATAATGATACTGGGTCTAGTTACCTTGATTCAATACTCTGAGTACATAATGATACTGGGTCTAGTTACCTTGATTCAATACTCTGAGTACATAATGATACTGGGTCTAGTTACCTTGATTCAATACTCTGAGTACATAATGATACTGGGTCTATTTACCTTGATTCAATACTCTGAGTACATAATGATATTGGGTCTAGTTACCTTGATTCAATACTCTGAGTACATAATGATACTGGGTCTAGTTACCTTGATTCAATACTCTGAGTACATAATGATACTGGGTCTAGTTACCTTGATTCAATACTCTGAGTACATAATGATACTGGGTCTAGTTACCTTGATTCAATACTCTGAGTACATAATGATACTGGGTCTAGTTACCTTGATTCAATACTCTGAGTACATAATGATACTGGGTCTAGTTACCTTGATTCAATACTCTGAGTACATAATGATACTGGGTTAGTTACCTTGATTCAATACTCTGAGTACATAATGATACTGGGTCTAGTTACCTTGATTCAATACTCTGAGTACATAATGATACTGGGTCTAGTTACCTTGATTCAATACTCTGAGTACATAATGATACTGGGTCTAGTTACCTTGATTCAATACTCTGAGTACATAATGATACTGGGTCTAGTTACCTTGATTCAATACTCTGAGTACATAATGATACTGGGTCTAGTTACCTTGATTCAATACTCTGAGTACATAATGATACTGGGTCGAGTTACCTTGATTCAATACTCTGAGTACATAATGATACTGGGTCTAGTTACCTTGATTCAATACTCTGAGTACATAATGATATGGGTCTAGTTACCTTGATTCAATACTCTGAGTACATAATGATACTGGGTGTAGTTACCTTGATTCAATACTCTGAGTACATAATGATACTGGGTCTAGTTACCTTGATTCAATACTCTGAGTACATAATGATATTGGGTCTAGTTACCTTGATTCAATACTCTGAGTACATAATGATACTGGGTCTAGTTACCTTGATTCAATACTCTGAGTACATAATGATACTGGGTCTAGTTACCTTGATTCAATACTCTGAGTACATAATGATACTGGGTCTAGTTACCTTGATTCAATACTCTGAGTACATAATGATACTGGTCTAGTTACCTTGATTCAATACTCTGAGTACATAATGATACTGGGTCTATTTACCTTGATTCAATACTCTGAGTACATAATGATATTGGGTCTAGTTACCTTGATTCAATACTCTGAGTACATAATGATACTGGGTCTAGTTACCTTGATTCAATACTCTGAGTACATAATGATACTGGGTCTAGTTACCTTGATTCAATACTCTGAGTACATAATGATACTGGGTCTAGTTACCTTGATTCAATACTCTGAGTACATAATGATACTGGGTCTAGTTACCTTGATTCAATACTCTGAGTACATAATGATACTGGGTGTAGTTACCTTGATTCAATACTCTGAGTACATAATGATACTGGGTGTAGTTACCTTGATTCAATACTCTGAGTACATAATGATACTGGGTCTAGTTATCTTGATTCAATACTCTGAGTACATAATGATATTGGGTCTAGTTACCTTGATTCAATACTCTGAGTACATAATGATACTGGGTCTAGTTACCTTGATTCAATACTCTGAGTACATAATGATACTGGGTCTAGTTACCTTGATTCAATACTCTGAGTACATAATGATACTGGGTCTAGTTACCTTGATTCAATACTCTGAGTACATAATGATACTGGGTCTAGTTACCTTGATTCAATACTCTGAGTACATAATGATATTGGGTCTAGTTACCTTGATTCAATACTCTGAGTACATAATGATACTGGGTCTAGTTACCTTGATTCAATACTCTGAGTACATAATGATACTGGGTCTAGTTATCTTGATTCAATACTCTGAGTACATAATGATATTGGGTCTAGTTACCTTGATTCAATACTCTGAGTACATAATGATACTGGGTCTAGTTACCTTGATTCAATACTCTGAGTACATAATGATACTGGGTCTAGTTACCTTGATTCAATACTCTGAGTACATAATGATACTGGGTCTAGTTACCTTGATTCAATACTCTGAGTACATAATGATACTGGGTCTAGTTACCTTGATTCAATACTCTGAGTACATAATGATACTGGGTCTAGTTACCTTGATTCAATACTCTGAGTACATAATGATACTGGGTCTAGTTACCTTGATTCAATACTCTGAGTACATAATGATACTGGGTCTAGTTACCTTGATTCAATACTCTGAGTACATAATGATACTGGGTCTAGTTACCTTGATTCAATACTCTGAGTACATAATGATACTGGTCTAGTTACCTTGATTCAATACTCTGAGTACATAATGATACTGGGTCTAGTTACCTTGATTCAATACTCTGAGTACATAATGATACTGGGTCTAGTTACCTTGATTCATATACTCTGAGTACATAATGATATTGGGTCTAGTTACCTTGATTCAATACTCTGAGTACATAATGATACTGGGTCTAGTTACCTTGATTCAATACTCTGAGTACATAACGATACTGGGTCTAGTTACCTTGATTCAATACTCTGAGTACATAACGATACTGGGTCTAGTTACCTTGATTCAATACTCTGAGTACATAATGATACTGGGTCTAGTTACCTTGATTCAATACTCTGAGTACATAATGATACTGGGTCTAGTTACCTTGATTCAATACTCTGAGTACATAATGATACTGGGTCTAGTTACCTTGATTCAATACTCTGAGTACATAATGATACTGGGTCTAGTTACCTTGATTCAATACTCTGAGTACATAATGATACTGGGTCTAGTTACCTTGATTCAATACTCTGAGTACATAATGATACTGGGTCTAGTTACCTTGATTCAATACTCTGAGTACATAATGATACTGGGTCTAGTTACCTTGATTCAATACTCTGAGTACATAATGATACTGGGTCTAGTTACCTTGATTCAATACTCTGAGTACATAATGATACTGGGTCTAGTTACCTTGATTCAATACTCTGAGTACATAATGATACTGGGTCTAGTTACCTTGATTCAATACTCTGAGTACATAATGATACTGGGTTCTAGTTACCTTGATTCAATACTCTGAGTACATAATGATACTGGGTCTAGTTACCTTGATTCAATACTCTGAGTACATAATGATACTGGGTCTAGTTACCTTGATTCAATACTCTGAGTACATAATGATACTGGGTCTAGTTACTTGATTCAATACTCTGAGTACATAATGATACTGGGTCTAGTTACCTTGATTCAATACTCTGAGTACATAATGATACTGGGTCTAGTTACCTTGATTCAATACTCTGAGTACATAATGATACTGGGTCTAGTTACCTGATTCAATACTCTGAGTACATAATGATACTGGGTCTAGTTACCTTGATTCAATACTCTGAGTACATAATGATACTGGGTCTAGTTACCTTGATTCAATACTCTGAGTACATAATGATACTGGGTCTAGTTACCTTGATTCAATACTCTGAGTACATAATGATACTGGGTCTAGTTACCTTGATTCAATACTCTGAGTACATAATGATACTGGGTCTAGTTACCTTGATTCAATACTCTGAGTACATAATGATACTGGGTCTAGTTACCTTGATTCAATACTCTGAGTACATAATGATATTGGGGTCTAGTTACCTTGATTCAATACTCTGAGTACATAATGATACTGGGTCTAGTTACCTTGATTCAATACTCTGAGTACATAATGATACTGGTCTAGTTACCTTGATTCAATACTCTGAGTACATAATGATACTGGGTCTAGTTACCTTGATTCAATACTCTGAGTACATAATGATACTGGGTCTAGTTACCTTGATTCAATACTCTGAGTACATAATGATACTGGGTCTAGTTACCTTGATTCAATACTCTGAGTACATAATGATACTGGGTCTAGTTACCTTGATTCAATACTCTGAGTACATAATGATACTGGGTCTAGTTACCTTGATTCAATACTCTGAGTACATAATGATACTGGGTCTAGTTACCTTGATTCAATACTCTGAGTACATAATGATACTGGGTCTAGTTACCTTGATTCAATACTCTGAGTACATAATGATACTGGGTCTAGTTACCTTGATTCAATACTCTGAGTACATAATGATACTGGGTCTAGTTACCTTGATTCAATACTCTGAGTACATTAATGATACTGGGTCTAGTTACCTTGATTCAATACTCTGAGTACATAATGATACTGGGTCTAGTTACCTTGATTCAATACTCTGAGTACATAATGATACTGGGTCTAGTTACCTTGATTCAATACTCTGAGTACATAATGATACTGGGTCTAGTTACCTTGATTCAATACTCTGAGTACATAATGATACTGGGTCTAGTTACCTTGATTCAATACTCTGAGTACATAATGATACTGGGTCTAGTTACCTTGATTCAATACTCTGAGTACATAATGATACTGGGTCTAGTTACCTTGATTCAATACTCTGAGTACATAATGATACTGGGTCTAGTTACCTTGATTCAATACTCTGAGTACATAATGATATTGGGTCTAGTTACCTTGATTCAATACTCTGAGTACATAATGATACTGGGTCTAGTTACCTTGATTCAATACTCTGAGTACATAATGATACTGGGTCTAGTTACCTTGATTCAATACTCTGAGTACATAATGATACTGGGTCTAGTTACCTTGATTCAATACTCTGAGTACATAATGATACTGGGTCTAGTTACCTGATTCAATACTCTGAGTACATAATGATACTGGGTCTAGTTACCTTGATTCATACTCTGAGTACATAATGATACTGGGGTCTAGTTACCTTGATTCAATACTCTGAGTACATAATGATACTGGGTCTAGTTACCTTGATTCAATACTCTGAGTACATAATGATACTGGGTCTAGTTACCTTGATTCAATACTCTGAGTACATAATGATACTGGGTCTAGTTACCTTGATTCAATACTCTGAGTACATAATGATACTGGTCTAGTTACCTTGATTCAATACTCTGAGTACATAATGATACTGGGTCTAGTTACCTTGATTCAATACTCTGAGTACATAATGATACTGGGTCTAGTTACCTTGATTCAATACTCTGAGTACATAATGATACTGGGTCTAGTTACCTTGATTCAATACTCTGAGTACATAATGATACTGGGTCTAGTTACCTTGATTCAATACTCTGAGTACATAATGATACTGGGTCTAGTTACCTTGATTCAATACTCTGAGTACATAATGATACTGGGTCTAGTTACCTTGATTCAATACTCTGAGTACATAATGATACTGGGTCTAGTTACCTTGATTCAATACTCTGAGTACATAATGATACTGGGTCTAGTTACCTTGATTCAATACTCTGAGTACATAATGATACTGGGTCTATTTACCTTGATTCAATACTCTGAGTACATAATGATACTGGGTCTAGTTACCTTGATTCAATACTCTGAGTACATAATGATACTGGGTCTAGTTACCTTGATTCAATACTCTGAGTACATAATGATACTGGGTCTAGTTACCTTGATTCAATACTCTGAGTACATAATGATACTGGGTCTAGTTACCTTGATTCAATACTCTGAGTACATAATGATACTGGGTCTAGTTACCTTGATTCAATATTCTGAGTACATAATGATACTGGGTCTAGTTACCTTGATTCAATACTCTGAGTACATAATGATACTGGGTCTAGTTACCTTGATTCAATACTCTGAGTACATAATGATACTGGGTCTAGTTACCTTGATTCAATACTCTGAGTACATAATGATACTGGGTCTAGTTACCTTGATTCAATACTCTGAGTACATAATGATACTGGGTCTAGTTACCTTGATTCAATACTCTGAGTACATAATGATACTGGGTCTAGTTACCTTGATTCAATACTCTGAGTACATAATGATACTGGGTCTAGTTACCTTGATTCAATACTCTGAGTACATAATGATACTGGGTCGAGTTACCTTGATTCAATACTCTGAGTACATAATGATACTGGGTCTAGTTACCTTGATTCAATACTCTGAGTACATAATGATACTGGGTCTAGTTACCTTGATTCAATACTCTGAGTACATAATGATACTGGGTGTAGTTACCTTGATTCAATACTCTGAGTACATAATGATACTGGGTCTAGTTACCTTGATTCAATACTCTGAGTACATAATGATACTGGGTCTAGTTACCTTGATTCAATACTCTGAGTACATAATGATACTGGGTCTAGTTACCTTGATTCAATACTCTGAGTACATAATGATACTGGTCTAGTTACCTTGATTCAATACTCTGAGTACATAATGATACTGGGTCTAGTTACCTTGATTCAATACTCTGAGTACATAATGATACTGGGTCTAGTTACCTTGATTCAATACTCTGAGTACATAATGATACTGGGTCTATTTACCTTGATTCAATACTCTGAGTACATAATGATACTGGGTCTAGTTACCTTGATTCAATACTCTGAGTACATAATGATACTGGGTCTAGTTACCTTGATTCAATACTCTGAGTACATAATGATACTGGGTCTAGTTACCTTGATTCAATACTCTGAGTACATAATGATACTGGGTCTAGTTCCTTGATTCAATACTCTGAGTACATAATGATACTGGGTCTAGTTACCTTGATTCAATACTCTGAGTACATAATGATACTGGGTCTAGTTACCTTGATTCAATACTCTGAGTACATAATGATACTGGGTCTAGTTACCTTGATTCAATACTCTGAGTACATAATGATACTGGTCTAGTTACCTTGATTCAATACTCTGAGTACATAATGATACTGGGTCTAGTTATCTTGATTCAATACTCTGAGTACATAATGATATTGGGTCTAGTTACCTTGATTCAATACTCTGAGTACATAATGATACTGGGTCTAGTTACCTTGATTCAATACTCTGAGTACATAATGATACTGGGTCTAGTTACCTTGATTCAATACTCTGAGTACATAATGATACTGGGTCTAGTTACCTTGATTCAATACTCTGAGTACATAATGCTACTGGTCTAGTTACCTTGATTCAATACTATGAGTACATAATGATACTGGGTCTAGTTACCTTGATTCAATACTCTGAGTACATAATGATACTGGGTCTAGTTACCTTGATTCAATACTATGAGTACATAATGATACTGGGTCTAGTTACCTTGATTCAATACTCTGAGTACATAATGATACTGGGTCTAGTTACCTTGATTCAATACTCTGAGTACATAATGATACTGGGTCTAGTTACCTTGATTCAATACTCTGAGTACATAATGATACTGGGTCTAGTTACCTTGATTCAATAGTCTGAGTACATAATGATACTGGGTCTAATTACCTTGATTCAATACTCTGAGTACATAATGATACTGGGTCTAGTTACCTTGATTCAATACTCTGAGTACATAATGATACTGGGTCTAGTTACCTTGATTCAATACTCTGAGTACATAATGATACTGGTCTAGTTACCTTGATTCAATACTCTGAGTACATAAAGATATTGGGTCTAGTTACCTTGATTCAATACTCTGAGTACATAATGATACTGGGTCTAGTTACCTTGATTCAATACTCTGAGTACATAATGATACTGGGTGTAGTTACCTTGATTCAATACTCTGAGTACATAATGATACTGGGTGTAGTTACCTTGATTCAATACTCTGAGTACATAATGATAATGGGTGTAGTTACCTGATTCAATACTCTGAGTACATAATGATACTGGGTCTAGTTACCTTGATTCAATACTCTGAGTACATAATGATACTGGGTCTAGTTACCTTGATTCAATACTCTGAGTACATAATGATACTGGGTCTAGTTACCTTGATTCAATACTCTGAGTACATAATGATACTGGGTCTAGTTACCTTGATCAATACTCTGAGTACATAATGATACTGGGTCTAGTTACCTTGATTCAATACTCTGAGTACATAATTATACTGGGTCTAGTTACCTTGATTCAATACTCTGAGTACATAATGATATAGGGTCTAGTTACCTTGATTCAATACTCTGAGTACATAATGATACTGGGTCTAGTTACCTTGATTCAATACTCTGAGTACATAATGATACTGGGTCTAGTTACCTTGATTCAATACTCTGAGTACATAATGATACTGGGTCTAGTTACCTTGATTCAATACTCTGAGTACATAATGATACTGGGTGTAGTTACCTTGATTCAATACTCTGAGTACATAATGATACTGGGTCTAGTTACCTTGATTCAATACTCTGAGTACATAATGATACTGGGTCTAGTTACCTTGATTCAATACTCTGAGTACATAATGATACTGGGTCTAGTTATCTTGATTCAATACTCTGAGTACATAATGATACTGGGTCTAGTTACCTTGATTCATACTCTGAGTACATAATGATACTGGGTCTAGTTACCTTGATTCAATACTCTGAGTACATAATGATACTGGGTCTAGTTACCTTGATTCAATACTCTGAGTACATAATGATACTGGGTCTAGTTACCTTGATTCAATACTCTGAGTACATAATGATACTGGTCTAGTTACCTTGATTCATACTCTGAGTACATAATGATATTGGGTCTAGTTACCTTGATTTAATACTCTGAGTACATAATGATACTGGTCTAGTTACCTTATTCAATACTCTGAGTACATAATGATACTGGGTCTAGTTACCTTGATTCAATACTCTGAGTACATAATGATACTGGGTCTAGTTACCTTGATTCAATACTCTGAGTACATAATGATACTGGTCTAGTTACCTTGATTCAATACTCTGAGTACATAATGATACTGGGTCTAGTTACCTTGATTCAATACTCTGAGTACATAATGATATTGGGTCTAGTTACCTTGATTCAATACTCTGAGTACATAATGATACTGGGTCTAGTTACCTTGATTCAATACTCTGAGTACATAATGATACTGGGTCTAGTTACCTTGATTCAATACTATGAGTACATAATGATACTGGGTCTAGTTACCTTGATTCAATACTCTGAGTACATAATGATACTGGGTCTAGTTACCTTGATTCAATACTCTGAGTACATATGATACTGGGTCTAGTTACCTTGATTCAATACTCTGAGTACATAATGATACTGGGTCTAGTTACCTTGATTCAATACTCTGAGTACATAATGATACTGGGTGTAGTTACCTTGATTCAATACTCTGAGTACATAATGCTACTGGTCTAGTTACCTTGATTCAATACTCTGAGTACATAATGATACTGGGTCTAGTTACCTTGATTCAATACTCTGAGTACATAATGATACTGGGTCTAGTTACCTTGATTCAATACTATGAGTACATAATGATACTGGGTCTAGTTACTTGATTCAATACTCTGAGTACATAATGATACTGGGTCTAGTTACCTTGATTCAATACTCTGAGTACATAATGATACTGGGTCTAGTTACCTTGATTCAATACTCTGAGTACATAATGATACTGGGTCTAGTTACCTTGATTCAATACTCTGAGTACATAATGATACTGGGTCTAGTTACCTGATTCAATACTCTGAGTACATAATGATACTGGGTCTAGTTACCTTGATTCAATCTCTGAGTACATAATGATATTGGGTGTAGTTACCTTGATTCAATACTCTGAGTACATAATGATACTGGGTCTAGTTACCTTGATTCAATACTCTGAGTACATAATGATACTGGGTCTAGTTACCTTGATTCAATACTCTGATTACATAATGATACTGGGTCTAGTTACCTTGATTCAATACTCTGAGTACATAATGATACTGGGTCTAGTTACCTTGATTCAATACTCTGAGTACATAATGATATTGGTCTAGTTACCTTGATTCAATACTCTGAGTACATAATGATACTGGGTCTAGTTACCTTGATTCAATACTCTGAGTACATAATGATACTGGGTCTAGTTACCTTGATTCAATACTCTGAGTACATAATGATACTGGGTCTAGTTACCTTGATTCAATAATCTGAGTACATAATGATACTGGGTCTAGTTACCTTGATTCAATACTCTGAGTACATAATGATACTGGGTCTAGTTACCTTGATTCAATACTCTGAGTACATAATGATATTGGGTCTAGTTACCTTGATTCAATACTCTGAGTATGATACTGGGTCTAGTTACCTTGATTCAATACTCTGAGTACATAATGATACTGGGTCTAGTTACCTTGATTCAATACTCTGAGTACATAATGATACTGGGTCTAGTTACCTTGATTCAATACTCTGAGTACATAATGATACTGGGTCTAGTTACCTTGATTCAATACTCTGAGTACATAATGATACTGGGTCTAGTTACCTTGATTCAATACTCTGAGTACATAATGATATTGGGTCTAGTTACCTTGATTCAATACTCTGAGTACATAATGATATTGGGTCTAGTTACCTTGATTCAATACTCTGAGTACATAATGATACTGGGTCTAGTTACCTGGATTCAATACTCTGAGTACATAATGATACTGGGTCTAGTTACCTTGATTCAATACTCTGATTACATAATGATAATGGGTCTAGTTACCTTGATTCAATACTCTGAGTACATAATGATACTGGGTCTAGTTATCTTGATTCAATACTCTGAGTACATAATGATATTGGGTCTAGTTACCTTGATTCAATACTCTGAGTACATAATGATACTGGGTCTAGTTACCTTGATTCAATACTCTGAGTACATAATGATACTGGGTCTAGTTACCTTGATTCAATACTCTGAGTACATAATGATACTGGGTCTAGTACATTGATTCAATAATCTGAGTACATAATGATACTGGGTCTAGTTACCTTGATTCAATACTCTGAGTACATAATGATATTGGGTCTAGTTACCTTGATTCAATACTCTGAGTACATAATGATACTGGGTCTAGTTACCTTGATTCAATACTCTGAGTACATAATGATACTGGGTCTAGTTACCTTGATTCAATACTCTGAGTACATAATGATACTGGGTCTAGTTACCTTGATTCAATACTCTGAGTACATAATGATACTGGGTCTAGTTACCTTGATTCAATACTCTGATTACATAATGATACTGGGTCTAGTTACCTTGATTCAATACTCTGAGTACATAATGATACTGGGTCTAGTTACCTGATTCAATACTCTGAGTACATAATGATACTGGGTCTAGTTACCTTGATTCAATTCTCTGAGTACATAATGATACTGGGTCTAGTTACCTTGATTCAATACTCTGAGTACATAATGATACTGGGTCTAGTTACCTTGATTCAATACTCTGAGTACATAATGATACTGGGTCTAGTTACCTTGATTCAATACTCTGAGTACATAATGATATTGGGTGTAGTTACCTTGATTCAATACTCTGAGTACATAATGATACTGGGTCTAGTTACCTTGATTCAATACTCTGAGTACATAATGATACTGGGTCTAGTTACCTTGATTCAATACTCTGATTACATAATGATACTGGGTCTAGTTACCTTGATTCAATACTCTGAGTACATAATGATACTGGGTCTAGTTACCTTGATTCAATACTCTGAGTACATAATGATATTGGGTCTAGTTACCTTGATTCAATACTCTGAGTACATAATGATACTGGGTCTAGTTACCTTGATTCAATACTCTGAGTACATAATGATACTGGGTCTAGTTACCTTGATTCAATACTCTGAGTACATAATGATACTGGGTCTAGTTACCTTGATTCAATAATCTGAGTACATAATGATACTGGGTCTAGTTACCTTGATTCAATACTCTGAGTACATAATGATACTGGGTCTAGTTACCTTGATTCAATACTCTGAGTACATAATGATATTGGGTCTAGTTACCTTGATTCAATACTCTGAGTACATAATGATACTGGGTCTAGTTACCTTGATTCAATACTCTGAGTACATAATGATACTGGGTCTAGTTACCTTGATTCAATACTCTGAGTACATAATGATACTGGGTCTAGTTACCTTGATTCAATACTCTGAGTACATAATGATACTGGGTCTAGTTACCTTGATTCAATACTCTGAGTACATAATGATACTGGGTCTAGTTACCTTGATTCAATACTCTGAGTACATAATGATATTGGGTCTAGTTACCTTGATTCAATACTCTGAGTACATAATGATACTGGGTCTAGTTACCTGGATTCAATACTCTGAGTACATAATGATACTGGGTCTAGTTACCTTGATTCAATACTCTGATTACATAATGATAATGGGTCTAGTTACCTTGATTCAATACTCTGAGTACATAATGATACTGGGTCTAGTTATCTTGATTCAATACTCTGAGTACATAATGATATTGGGTCTAGTTACCTTGATTCAATACTCTGAGTACATAATGATACTGGGTCTAGTTACCTTGATTCAATACTCTGAGTACATAATGATACTGGGTCTAGTTACCTTGATTCAATACTCTGAGTACATAATGATACTGGGTCTAGTTACCTTGATTCAATAATCTGAGTACATAATGATACTGGGTCTAGTTACCTTGATTCAATACTCTGAGTACATAATGATATTGGGTCTAGTTACCTTGATTCAATACTCTGAGTACATAATGATACTGGGTCTAGTTACCTTGATTCAATACTCTGAGTACATAATGATACTGGGTCTAGTTACCTTGATTCAATACTCTGAGTACATAATGATACTGGGTCTAGTTACCTTGATTCAATACTCTGAGTACATAATGATACTGGGTCTAGTTACCTTGATTCAATACTCTGAGTACATAATGATACTGGGTCTAGTTACCTTGATTCAATACTCTGAGTACATAATGATACTGGGTCTAGTTACCTTGATTCAATACTCTGAGTACATAATGATACTGGGTCTAGTTACCTTGATTCAATTCTCTGAGTACATAATGATACTGGGTGTAGTTACCTTGATTCAATACTCTGAGTACATAATGATATTGGGTCTAGTTACCCTGATTCAATACTCTGAGTACATAATGATACTGGGTCTAGTTCCCTTGATTCAATACTCTGAGTACATAATGATACTGGGTCTAGTTACCTTGATTCAATACTCTGAGTACATAATGATATTGGGTCTAGTTACCTTGATTCAATACTCTGAGTACATAATGATACTGGGTCTAGTTACCTTGATTCAATACTCTGAGTACATAATGATACTGGGTCTAGTTACCTTGATTCAATACTCTGAGTACATACTGATACTGGGTCTAGTTACCTTGATTCAATACTCTGAGTACATAATGATACTGGGTCTAGTTACCTTGATTCAATACTCTGAGTACATAATGATACTGGGTCTAGTTACCTTGATTCAATACTCTGAGTACATAATGATACTGCGTCTAGTTACCTTGATTCAATACTCTGAGTACATAATGATACTGGGTCTAGTTACCTTGATTCAATACTCTGAGTACATAATGATACTGGGTCTAGTTACCTTGATTCAATACTTACCTTGAGTCCATAATAGCAGAGGAGAGGAGGACATAACAATACCGATCATGTTGTATGCATGCGTGTCAGAGCTATGTGCCAGTAGTAGTAGATAATGTTGTCATGTTGTATGCATGCGTGTCAGAGCTATGTGCCAGTAGTAGTAGATAATGTTGTCAATGTGATGTGTTGCACCAATTGGAAACAGTTTTATATTTATGGAAGGTCACAAGCATTCTCAGAACCACATCTATGAGTAGATATGTACAGTTGAAGTCGGATGTTTACATACACCTTAGCCAAATACATTTAAACTCATTTTTTTTCACAATTCCTGACATTTAATCCTAGTAAAAATGATCTGTCTTAGGTCAGTTAGGATCACCACTTTATTTTAAGAATGTGAAATGTCAGAATAATAGTAGAGAGAATGATTTATTTCAGCATTTATTTCTTTCATCACATTCCCAGTGGGTCAGAAGTTTACATACACTCAATTAGTATTTGGTAGCATTGCCATTAAATTGTTTAACTTGGGTCAAACGTTTCGGGTAGCCTTCCCCAAGCTTCCCACAATAAGTTGGGTGAATTTTGGCCCATTCCTCCTGACAGAGCTGGTGTAACTGAGTCAGGTTTGTAGGCCTCCTTGCTTGCACATGCTTTTTCAGTTCTGCCCACAAATTTACTATAGGATTGAGGTCAGGGCTTTGTGATGACCACTCCAATACCTTGACTTTGTTGTCCTTAAGCCATTTTGCCACAACTTTGGAAGTATGCTTGGGGTCATTGTCCATTTGGAAGACCCATTTGCGACCAAGCTTTAACTTCCTGACTGATGTCTTGAGATGTTGCTTCAATATATCCACATAATTTTCCTTCCTCATGATGCCATCTATTTTGTGAAGTGCACCAATCCCTCCTGCAGCAAAGCACCCCCACAGCACGATGCTGCCACCCCCGTGCTTCACGGTTGGGATGGTGTTCTTCGGCCTGCAAGCAACCCCCTTTTTCCTCCAAACATAACGATGGTCATTATGGCCAAACAGTTCTATTTTTGTTTCATCAGACCAGAGGACATTTCTCCAAAAAGTACGATCTTTGTCCCCATGTGCAGTTGCAAACCGTAGTCTGGCTTTTTTATGGTGGTTTTGGAGCAGTGGCTTCTTCCTTGCTGAGCGGCCTTTCAGGTTATGTCGATATAGGACTCGTTTTACTGTGGATATAGATACTTTTGTACCTGTTTCCTCCAGCATCTTCACAAGGTCCTTTGCTGTTGTTCTGGGATTAATTTTCACTTTTCGCACCAAAGTACGTTAATCTCTGGGAGACAGAACGTGTTTCCTTCCTGAGCGGTATGACAGCTGCGTGGTCCCATGGTGTTTATACTTGCGTACTATTGTTTGTACAGATGAACGTGGTACATTCAGGCGTTTGGAAATTGCTCCCAAGGATGAACCAGACTTGTGGAGGTCTACAAAAAATCTTCTGAGGTCTTGGCTGATTTCTTTTGATTTTCCCATGACGTCAAGCAAAGAGGCACTGAGTATGAAGGTAGGCCTTGAAATACATCCACAGGTACACCTCCAATTGACTCAAATTATGTCAATTAGCCTATCAGAAGCTTCTAAAGCCATGATATCATTGCCTGGAATTTTCCAAGGTGTTTAAAGGCACAGTCAACTTAGTGTATGTAAACTTCTGACCCACTGGAATTGTAATACAGTGAATTATAAGTGATATAATCTGTCTGTAAACAATTGTTGGAAAAATTACTTGTGTCGTGCACAAAGTAGATGTCCTAACCGACTTGCCAAAACTATAGTTTGTGTGGAGTGGTTGAAAAACTAGTTTTAATGACCTAAGTGTATGTAAACTTCCGACTCCAACTGTATATATTTAAACATATGGACATATATTTCTGTAGAGCCTTGTCCTCTGGAGGATGATTTACTCTGTTGACAGGACAGAGGAACTGGCAGTCTGTCTAAATATAGCTTTCTCTTTCTCTCTCTCTCTCTCTCTCTCTCTCTCTCTCTCTCTCTCTCTCTCTCTCTCTCTCTCTCTCTCTCTCTCTCTCTCTCTCTCTCTCTCTCTCTCTCTCTCTCTCTCTCTCTCTCTTGTTCTCCCTCTCTCTCTCTCTAAACAAGTTTTAATGACTCCAACCTAAGTGTATGTAAACTTCCAACTTCAACTGTATCTTCCTCTATCTTTAGCTTTCTCTCTCTCTCTCTCTCTCTCTCTCTCTCTCTCTCTCTCTCTCTCTCTCTCTCTCTTTCTCTCTCTCTCTCTCTCTCTCTCTCTCTTGTTCTCCCTCTCTCTCTCTCTAAACAAGTTTTAATGACTCCAACCTAAGTGTATGTAAACTTCCAACTTCAACTGTATCTTCCTCTATCTTTAGCTTTCTCTCTCTCTCTCTCTCTCTCTCTCTCTCTCTCTCTCTCTCTCTCTCTCTCTCTCTCTCTCTCTCTCCCTCTCTCTCTCTCTCTCTCTCTCTCTCTCAATTCAATTCAATTCAATTTTAAGGGCTTTATTGGCATGGGAAACGTGTGTTAACATTGCCAAAGCAAGTGAAGTAGATAGTAAACAAAAGTGAAATAAACAATAAATATTAACAGTAAACATTACACTCAGAAGTTTCAAAAGAATAAAGACATCTCTCTCTCTGTCTCTGTCTCTCTGTCTCTGTCTCTCTGTCTCTCTCTCTCTCTTGTCTCTGTCTCTCTGTCTCTGTATCTCTCTCTCTCTCTCTCTCTCTCTCTCTCTCTCTCTCTCTCTCTCTCCCTCTCTCCTTCTCCCTCTCTCCCTCTCTCTTTCTCTTTATTTCTCTCTCTCTCTTTCCACCTGTCCCCTCTCATCACTAAGTCTCTAAAGATATTAAAAGCTACTCTACAATGTATCATGTCTCTAGAGGGTGACAATACTGGTTTCAAATGATGATGAAACTCATATTCCTAACTGGTAGATGATGGGTGTGTCCCAAAGTGCACTACTTTGTCAAAGGTAGTGCACTATATAGGGAATAGGGTGCCATTCTCTGGTCTAAAGTAGTGCACTATATAGGGAATAGGGTACCATTCTCTGGTCTAAAGTAGTGCACTATATAGGGAATAGGGTACCATTCTCTGGTCTAAAGTAGTGCACTACATAGGGAATAGGGTGCCATTCTCTGGTCTAAAGTAGTGTACTATATAGGGAATAGGGTGCCATTCTCTGGTCTAAAGTAGTGTACTATATAGGGAATAGGGTACCATTCTCTGGTCTAAAGTAGTGTACTATATAGGGAATAGGGTACCATTCTCTGGTCTAAAGTAGTGCACTATATAGGGAATAGGGTACCATTCTCTTTCTAAAGTAGGGCACTATATAGGGAATAGGGTGCCATTCTCTGGTCAAAAGTAGTGCACTATATAGGGAATAGGGTGCCATTCTCTGGTCAAAAGTAGTGCACTATATAGGGAATAGGGTGCCATTTGGGACACACTGATGTATTTCAGATGTAAACCCACCTGTGGAGCCAGCATGGAGCAGATCTTAGCGAAGATCACATGACCAGACAGGGCGAAGAGGATGTGGTCCCGGAATGTAGAGAACCACATCACCCACTCAAAGTCAGCCGTATCCTGCAGCCAAATAAAGTAAAGTAGTGATCAATCATATCAAAGTATGATTTGTATCTTTTACTAAATATCAAATATATATTTTACTAAATATAAAAGGTCCACAATTCAGCCTGATTCTAAAGCGTTCCTCTCACCATCCTCCTGCTGAAATAGTACCATCCTGGGGTCACACTGGACTTGAACGTCTTTCTGTTGGCATTCGCTGGAATAAGACAGTTATATTAGCTTAGATTCAACGTTTTTAAATAATTGACATAAAACATACAAACGTATTGGTGTATATGACAGAAAAGGACCAAGTTACTATATTTCTGAGTGCCAACTAAACCCAAAAAAGGCCTGGCTGCCCACAACAGAAATGTTTGCTGTCTCAAAGGGAATTCCAAGGCTATCACCCAGGCTATCACCCAGGCTATCACCCAGGCTATCACCCAGGCTATTAAACCATGGCTATCACCCAGGCTATCACCCAGGCTATCACCCAGGCTATCACCCAGGCTATTAAACCATGGCTATCACCCAGGCTATCACCCAGGCTATCACCCAGGCTATTAAACCATGGCTATCACCCAGGCTATCACCCAGGCTATCACCCAGGCTATCACCCAGGCTATTAAACCATGGCTATCACCCAGGCTATCACCCAGGCTATCACCCAGGCTATCACCCAGGCTATCACCCAGGCTATTAAACCATGGCTATCACCCAGGCTATCACCCAGGCTATTACACCATGGCTATCACCCAGGCTATCACCCAGGCTATCACCCAGGCTATCACCCAGGCTATCACCCAGGCTATCACCCAGGCTATTAAACCATGGCTATCACCCAGGCTATCACCCAGGCTATCACCCAGGCTATCACCCAGGCTATTACACCATGGCTATCACCCAGGCTATCACCCAGGCTATCACCCAGGCTATTACACCATGGCTATCACCCAGGCTATTAAACCATGGCTATCACCCAGGCTATCACCCAGGCTATCACCCAGGCTATCACCCAGGCTATTAAACCATGGCTATCACCCAGGCTATCACCCAGGCTATCACCCAGGCTATTAAACCATGGCTATCACCCAGGCTATCACCCAGGCTATCACCCAGGCTATTACACCATGGCTATCACCCAGGCTATTACACCATGGCTATCACCCAGGCTATCACCCAGGCTATCACCCAGGCTATCACCCAGGCTATCACCCAGGCTATTAAACCATGGCTATCACCCAGGCTATCACCCAGGCTATCACCCAGGCTATTACACCATGGCTATCACCCAGGCTATCACCCAGGCTATCACCCAGGCTATTAAACCATGGCTTTAAGAAGGGATGGGCCGGTGGGCCGGTGGGCCGGTGGGTTCTACAGTGTATGTGAAACTACAAACTGTATCACATTTCAAAGCAGAGAAAGAAGTCACACACGTACTACAATGTCCCTCATTATCTGGGAACAAACCCTATGTTACTACGTTTGTAGGCTTTACTGAAATGGCCCAATATTCTGGTAGCAAACCCTGTCTGTCCCTGTCTGTCCCTGTCTGTCTCTGTCTGTCTCTGTCTGTCCCTGTCTGTCCCTGTCTGTCTCTGTCTGTCTCTGTCTGTCTCTGTCTGTCCCTGTCTGTCTCTGTCTGTCTCTGTCTGTCCCTGTCTGTCCCTGTCTGTCTCTGTCTGTCTCTGTCTGTCCCTGTCTGTCTCTGTCTGTCTCTGTCTGTCTCTGTCTGTCCCTGCCTGTCCCTGTCTGTCTCTGTCTGTCCCTGTCTGTCCCTGTCTGTCTCTGTCTGTCCCTGTCTGTCTCTGTCTGTCTCTGTCTGTCCCTGTCTGTCCCTGTCTGTCTCTGTCTGTCCCTGTCTGTCTCTGTCTGTCCCTGTCTGTCTCTGTCTGTCCCTGTCTGTCTCTGTCTGTCCCTGTCTGTCCCTGTCTGTCCCTGTCTGTCTCTGTCTGTCCCTGTCTGTCTCTGTCTGTCCCTGTCTGTCTCTGTCTGTCTCTGTCTGTCCCTGTCTGTCTCTGTCTGTCCCTGTCTGTCCCTGTCTGTCTCTGTCTGTCCCCGTCTGTCCCTGTCTGTCTCTGTCTGTCCCTGTCTGTCCCTGTCTGTCCCTGTCTGTCTCTGTCTGTCCCTGTCTGTCCCTGTCTGACTCTGTCTGTCTCTGTCTGTCTCTGTCTGTCCCTGTCTGTCTCTGTCTGTCTCTGTCTGTCCCTGTCTGTCCCTGTCTGTCTCTGTCTGTCCCTGTCTGTCTCTGTCTGTCCCTGTCTGTCCCTGTGTGTCTCTGTCGGTCTCTGTCTGTCTCTGTCTGTCCCTGTCTGTCCCTGTCTGTCCCTTTCTGTCCCTGTCTGTCCCTGTCTGTCTCTGTCTGTCTCTGTCTGTCCCTGTCTGTCTCTGTCTGTCTCTGTCTGTCCCTGTCTGTCCCTGTCTGTCCCTGTCTGTCTCTGTCTGTCCCTGTCTGTCTCTGTCTGTCCCTGTCTGTCCCTGTCTGTCCCTGTCTGTCTCTGTCTGTCTCTGTCTGTCCCTGTCTGTCTCTGTCTGTCTCTGTCTGTCCCTGTCTGTCTCTGTCTGTCTCTGTCTGTCCCTGTCTGTCTCTGTCTGTCCCTGTCTGTCTCTGTCTGTCCCTGTCTGTCCCTGTCTGTCTCTGTCTGTCTCTGTCTGTCCCTGTCTGTCCCTGTCTGTCTCTGTCTGTCTCTGTCTGTCTCTGTCTGTCCCTGTCTGTCCCTGTCTGTCTCTGTCTGTCTCTGTCTGTCCCTGTCTGTCTCTGTCTGTCTCTGTCTGTCTCTGTTGCTCTCCTGGTTGCCTTGAGTACCGAAGTGCTTGGTTGTGTTGTGTGGCTGCTGACACGCCCTACTACAGTAATAAGTACAGTGACTCACAGGGCCTCCTATTGAGGTATTACAACTGATCTCTCTTGATCTCTGCTGCGTGGTCTACATAGCTCTCAACCTTCATAGCTCCCAGGCTGCACCTGCTACATAGCTTCCACTGCTGCTGCATAGCTCCCATACTCCCCTGCTACATAGCTTCCACTGCTGCTGCATAGCTCCCAGACTCCCCTGCTCCATAGCTTCCACTGCTGTGGCATAGCTCCCAGCCTCCCCCTGCGCATAGTAAGGTACTGGGCCGTACGCACTACCCTCTATAGTGCCTTACGGTCGGATGCCGAGCAGTTGCCATACCAGGCGGTGATGCAACCGGTTAGGATGCGCTCGATGGTGCAGCTGTATAACTTTTTGAGGATCTGGTGACCCATGCCAAATCTCTTCAGTCTCCTGAGGGGGAATAGGTGTTATTGTGTCCTATTCACAACTGTCTTGGTGTGTTTGGACCATGATAGTTTGTTGGTGATGTGGACACCAAGGAACTTGAAGCTCTCGACCCGCTCCACTACAGCCCCGTCGATGTGAATGGGGGCGTGCTCGGCCCTACTTTTCCTGTAGTCCACAATCAGCTCCTTTGTCTTGATCACGTTGAGTGAGAGGTTGTTATCCTGGCACCACATGACCAGGTCTCTGACCTCCTCTCTATAGGCTGTCTCATCATTGTCGGTGATCAGGCCTACCACTGTTGTGTCGTCAGCAAACTTGAACACTGAAGCATGCATGAGAGCACCAGCTGTACTGGATGACTATGTGATCACGCTCTCCGTAGCCGATGTGAGTAAGACTTTTAAGCAGGTCAACATTCACAAGGCCGCAGGGCCAGATGGATTACCAGGACGTGTACTCAGAGCATGCGCGAAACCAACTGGCAAGTGTCTTCACTGACATTTTCAACCTCTCCCTGACCAAGTCTGTAATACCAACATGTTTCAAGCAGACCACCCTAGTCCAATGACTACCGCCCCGTAGCACTCACATCTGTAGCCATGAAGTGCTTTGAAAGGCTGGTCATGGCTCACATCAACACCATCTTCCCGGAAACCCTAGACCCATTCCAATTCGCATACCGCCCCAACAGATCCACAGGTGACGCAATCTCTAAATTGCACTCCACACTGCCCTTTCCCACCTGGACAAGAGGAACACCTACGTGAGAATGCTATTCATTGACTACAGCTCAGCATTCAACACCATAGTGCCCTCGAAGCTCATCACTAAGTTAAGGACCCTGGAACTGAATACCTCCCTCTGCAACTGGATCCTGGACTTCCTGACGGGCCGCCCCCAGGTGGTAAGGGTAGGTAACAACACATCTGCCACACTGATCCTCAACACGGGGGCCCCTCAGGGGTGCGTGCTCAGTTCCCTCCTGTACTCCCTGTTCACCCATGCCTGCATGGCCAAGCACGACTCAAATCAAATCACATCAAATCAAGTTTGCCGACGACATAACAGTGGTAGGCCTGATCACTGAGAACGATGAGACAGCCTATAGGGAGGAGGTCAGAGACCTGGCCGTGTGGTGCCAGGATAACAACCTCTCACTCAAAGTGATCAAGACAAAGGAGATGATTGTGGACTACAGGAAAAGGAGGACCGAGCACGCCCCCATTCTCATAGTCGGGGCTGTAGTGGAACAGGTTGAGAGCTTCAAGTTCCTTGGTGTCCACATCACCAACAAACTATCATGGTCCAAACACACCAAGACAGTTGTCAAGAGGGCACGACAAAGCCTTTTCCCCCTTAGGAGACTGAAAAGATTTGGCATGGGTCCTCAGATCCTCAAAAAGTTCCACAGCTGCACCATCGAGAGCATCCTGACTGGTTGCATCACCGCCTGGTATGGCAACTGCTCGGCCTGCCGACTGCAAGGCACTACAGAGGGTAGTGCGTACAGCCCAGTACATCACTGGGGCCAAGCTCCCTGCCATCCAGGACCTCTATACCAGGCGGTGTCAGAGGAAGGCCCTAAAAATTCCCAAAGACTACAGCCACCCTAGTCATAGACTGTTCTCTCTGCTACCGCATGGCAAACGGGACTGGAGCGCCAAGTCTAGGTCCAAAAGGCTTCTTAACAGCTTCTAACCCCAAACCATAAGACTGCTGAACACTTAATAAAATGGCTACCAGGACTATTTGCATTGAACCCCCCTCGCCCCCTTTTTTTTTTTTTTACATTGCTGCTACTCTGTTTATTATCTATACATAGTCACTTTACCCCTACCTACATGAACATATTATCTCAATTACCTCGACTAACCTCTGCCCCTGCACATTGACCCTGTACCGGTATCCCCTGTATATAGCCTCCCTACAGTTTTTTATTTTTTTGTTCCGCTACCGTTTAATTTAAAAAATATATATATTTTATTATTTTAAAGGGGTAGATCAGCTTTAATATTGCAGATAGATTGTAACTTCCATCAATGTAATTGTCTGCATCACTTCCAATCCCCCATATGTTTTTTTTTCCTCGCAAATATATATATATATATATATATATCTATACAGTGAGGGAAAAAAGTATTTGATCCCCTGCTGATTTTGTACGTTTGCCCACTGACAAAGAAATGATCAGTCTACAATTTTAATGGTAGGTTTATTTGAACATTGAGAGACAGAATAACAACAAAAAAATCCAGAAAAACGCATGTCAAAAATGTTATAAATTGATTTTCATTTTAATGAGGGACATAAGTATTTGACCCCCTCTCAATCAGAAAGATTTCTGGCTCCCAGGTGTCTTTTATACAGGTAACGAGCTGAGATTAGGAGCACACTCTTAAAGGGAGTGCTCCTAATCTCAGTTTGTTACCTGTATAAAAGACACCTGTCCACAGAAGCAATCAATCAATCAGATTCCAAACTCTCCACCATGGCCAAGACCAAAGAGCTCTCCAAGGATGTCAGGGACAAGATTGTAGACCTACACAAGGCTGGAATGGGCTACAAGACCATCGCCAAGCAGCTTGGTGAGAAGGTGACAACAGTTGCTGCGATTATTCGCAAATGGAAGAAACACAAAAGAACTGTCAATCTCCCTCGGCCTGGGGCTCCATGCAAGATCTCACCTTGTGGAGTTGCAATGATCATGAGAACGGTGAGGAATCAAGCCAGAACTACAAGGGAGGATCTTGTCAATGATCTCAAGGCAACTGGGACCATAGTCACCAAGAAAACAATTGTTAACACACTACGCCGTGAAGGACTGAAATCCCGCAGCGCCCGCAAGGTCCCCCTGCTCAAGAAAGCACATATACAGGCCCGTCTGAAGTTTGCCAATGAACATCTGAATGATTCAGAGGAGAACTGGGTGAAAGTGTTGTGGTCAGATGTGACCAAAATCGAGCTCTTTGGCATCAACTCAACTCGCCGTGTTTGGAGGAGGAGGAATGCTGCCTATGACCCCAAGAACACCATCCCCACCGTCAAACATGGAGGTGGAAACATTATGCTTTGGGGGTGTTTTTCTGCTAAGGTGGACAGGACAACTTCACCGCATCAAAGGGACGATGGACGGGGCCATGTACCGTCAAATCTTGGGTGAGAACCTCCTTCCCTCAGCCAGGGCATTGAAAATGGGTCGTGGATGGATATTCCAGCATGACAATGACCCAAAACACACGGCCAAGGCAACAAAGGAGTGTCTCAAGAAGAAGCACATTAAGGTCGTTGAGTGGCCTAGCCAGTCTCCAGACCTTAATCCCATAGAAAATCTGTAGAGGGAGCTGAAGGTTTGAGTTGCCAAACGTCAGCCTCGAAACCTTAATGACTTGGAGAAGATCTGCAAAGAGGAGTGGGACAAAATCCCTCCTGAGATGTGTGCAAACCTGGTGGCCAACTACATGAAACGTCTGACCTCTGTGATTGCCAACAAGGGTTTTACCACCAAGTACTGTCATGTTTTGCAGAGGGGTCAAATACTTATTTCCCTCATTAAAATGCAAATCAATTTATAACATTTTTGACATGCGATTTTCTGGATTTTGTTGTTGTTATTCTGTCTCTCACTGTTCAAATAAACCTACCATTAAAATTATAGACTGATCATGTCTTTGTCAGTGGGCAAACGTACAAAATCAGCAGGGGATCAAATACTTATCAAATACTATATACATATACATACATACACATACATACATATATATATACACATCCTTAAAGAAAATATATTTCCCTTTATTACTTTCCAACCCCACCACCCCTTCCCTAATTGGAGTAAACTAGTGAACAACAACGCTTAGGCCTCTACTTCCAGCTTATACATACTATATGCATTTTATGGACACAGTCAATTTTACAATAATTATATTTTGTTTGTTTTTACTCCTGAACTTCTTCTACTCTCAACCTCTCCGATCATTTTCATGATGTCCATCCGGTTTGCTTCTATATGCCATATCTTTCTAACTGTGCTCTTCCACAAAAGCTCTCAACCTACAATCTATATACTTATTATGGACACAGTATGCTTTACATTAGTTATCTTGTTGTTATTAGTTGTTGTTAGTTGTTATTAGTCCCATCCTTCAGCTCCATTCAACACCTCCCACCTATCTCTTAACACCATCCATATTGGATTTCTATTTGCCATATATTTTTCAACTGTACTGTGATGTTTTACAAAAGTTCTGAACCTTTCTATTCTCATTGTTTCTACAGATTGTAAATGGAAAATAAACATTTTTGCTAAAAGTATTATTATGTTATTGATCGATTGACTATGACTTTTCAGATCACCCAGTAGTGCTATCTGCAGGGTTAGCTCCAGGTAAATATTGCAATCCTTCAGCCATTCCTGGACCTGTGTCCAAAAATAAGTTTTGAATCCGGCCTTGCTTCGCTACTGTTAATTTACTGCTGCTCTTTAATGATTTGTTATCTATTTTTTTACTTAACACTTATTTTTCTTAAAACTGCATTGTTGGTTAAGGGCTTGTAAGTAAGCATTTCACTGCATGGTCTACACCTGTTGTATTCGGTGAATGTGACAGAGACCCATGGGGCGGCACGCACAATTGGCCCAGCGTCGTCCAGGGTAGGGGAGGGAATGGCCGGCAGGGGATGTAGCTCAGTTTGTAGAGCATGGCGTTTGCAACGCCAGGGTTGTGGGTTCGATAAAATAATGTATGCACTAACTGTAAGTCGCTCTGGATAAGAGCGTCTGCTAAATGACTAAAAATGTAAATTGTAAAATGTGATTTGATTTGTTTTGATGGTCATGACTAACTCCTCCTCCTCTCTATCCTCACTGTGTGTGTATACTTACAGCTGGACACGTCAAAGATCCAGCTGGCAGCCCAGAACATGCTCAGATAGACCACAGTGTTATAGAAGTACAGCTCATATCTGGGCAGGGCAGCCTTGATCCTCATGGTGACCAATCAGCTGGTAGAACGCACACCCTCGACTCAGGGCCTGAACTCATCCACACCTCAGGAGGGACCTGCAGAGGGAACAATGGTGAGTTAAGATAACGAAAATTTACATTTTAGTCATTTAGCAAACGCTCTTATCCAGAGTTAGTGCATTCATCTTAAGGGAACTAGGTGAGACAACCACATTTCACAGTCATAGTCATCAATTAACATCTAGCCGCGGAAACCCCGGCAACACTAGTTAACATCCAACCTGTAATGTTGCAGAGAAGCCATGGTGGACAGAGCCTCATTGAGACAACTCCAGTTACCAGGGGTAACCCTCGGATCCCACACCTCCAGTTACCAGGGGTAACCCTCGGATCCCACACCTCCAGTTACCAGGGGTAACCCTCGGATCCCACACCTCTCTGTCCTCTCCAGCACTGTAGACTTTACTCCAGTTACCAGGGGGTAACCCTCGGATCCCACACCTCTCTGTCCTCTCCAGCACTGTAGACTTTACCAATACATACAGGTCCTCCTACACATAGACCCAACAGACAGGTCCTCCTACACATAGACCATATAGACAGGTCCTCCTACACATAGACCATATAGACAGGTCCTCCTACACATGGACCATATAGACAGGTCAGGTCCTCCTAAACATAGACCCAACAGACAGGTCCTCCTACACATAGACCATATAGACAGGTCCTCCTACACATAGACCATATAGACAGGTCAGGTCCTCCTACACATAGACCATATAGACAGGTCCTCCTAAACATAGAC
Organism: Coregonus lavaretus; assembly: GCF_964263955.1. Taxonomy (NCBI): domain Eukaryota; kingdom Metazoa; phylum Chordata; class Actinopteri; order Salmoniformes; family Salmonidae; genus Coregonus; species Coregonus lavaretus. Next base: position 26,409 of record NW_028163312.1, read on the forward strand.
CCAACAGACAGGTCCTCCTACACATAGACCCAACAGACAGGTCCTCCTACACATAGACCATATAGACAGGTCCTCCTACACATAGACCATATAGACAGGTCCTCCTACACATAGACCATATAGACAGGTCCTCCTACCCATAGACCATATAGACAGGTCCTCCTACACATAGACCATATAGACAGGTCCTCCTACACATAGACCATATAGACAGGTCCTCCTACACATAGACCATATAGACAGGTCCTCCTACACATGGACCATATAGACAGGTCAGGTCCTCCTACACATAGACCATATAGACAGGTCCTCCTACACATAGACCATATAGACAGGTCCTCCTACACATGGACCATATAGACAGGTCAGGTCCTCCTAAACATAGACCCAACAGACAGGTCCTCCTACACATAGACCATATAGACAGGTCCTCCTACACATAGACCATATAGACAGGTCCTCCTACACATAGACCCAACAGACAGGTCCTCCTACACATAGACCATATAGACAGGTCCTCCTACACATAGACCATATAGACAGGTCCTCCTACACATAGACCATATAGACAGGTCCTCCTACACATAGACCATATAGACAGGTCCTCCTACACATAGACCATATAGACAGGTCCTCCTACACATAGACCATATAGACAGGTCCTCCTACACATAGACCATATAGACAGGTCCTCCTACACATGGACCATATAGACAGGTCAGGTCCTCCTACACATAGACCATATATACAGGTCCTCCTAAACATAGACCATATAGACAGGTCCTCCTACACATAGACCATATAGACAGGTCCTCCTACACATAGACCATATAGACAGGTCCTCCTACACATAGACCATATAGACAGGTCCTCCTACACATGGACCATATAGACAGGTCAGGTCCTCCTAAACATAGACCCAACAGACAGGTCCTCCTACACATAGACCATATAGACAGGTCCTCCTACACATAGACCATATAGACAGGTCCTCCTACACATAGACCCAACAGACAGGTCCTCCTACACATAGACCATATAGACAGGTCCTCCTACACATAGACCATATAGACAGGTCCTCCTACACATAGACCATATAGACAGGTCCTCCTACACATGGACCATATAGACAGGTCAGGTCCTCCTAAACATAGACCCAACAGACAGGTCCTCCAACACATAGACCCAACAGACAGGTCCTCCTACACATAGACCATATAGACAGGTCCTCCTACACATAGACCATATAGACAGGTCCTCCTACACATGGACCATATAGACAGGTCAGGTCCTCCTAAACATAGACCCAACAGACAGGTCCTCCTACACATAGACCATATAGACAGGTCCTCCTACACATAGACCATATAGACAGGTCCTCCTACACATAGACCATATAGACAGGTCCTCCTACACATAGACCATATAGACAGGTCAAGTCCTCCTACACATAGACCATATATACAGGTCCTCCTAAACATAGACCCAACAGACAGGTCCTCCTACACATAGACCATATAGACAGGTCCTCCTAAACATAGACCCAACAGACAGGTCCTCCTACACATAGACCATATAGACAGGTCCTCCTACACATAGACCATATAGACAGGTCCTCCTACACATAGACCATATAGACAGGTCCTCCTACACATAGACCATATAGACAGGTCCTCCTACACATAGACCATATAGACAGGTCCTCCTACACATAGACCATATAGACAGGTCCTCCTACACATAGACCATATAGACAGAGCAACAGAGGTGCACTTCTCTCTTCTAACCCTAACCTTAACTCTCTCCTTGGTAGTCTATCTCTCTCTCCAACTGGAGAAATGTCCCATTGTAGCTCAGCTATCAAACTGGAGAAATGTCCCATTGTAGCTCAGCTATCAAACTGGAGAAATGTCCCATTGTAGCTCAGCTATCAAACTGGAGAAATGTCCCATTGTAGCTCAGCTATCAAACTGGAGAAATGTCCCATTGTAGCTCAACTATTTATAAAGCTGTCTGTTCTCTTTGTTAGCAGCAGCCCCATGCTGTGTCCCAAAGGCACCCTTTTCCCTATCTAGTATGCTACAGCAGCATAGCACCCTGCTGGCTTGTCTCTGAAGCTAAGCAGGGTCGGTCCTGGTAGGTCAATGGACGGGATGCTGCTTGAAGTGGTGTTTTGATTAGATGTATTAGGATCCCCATTAGCCGACACCAGTGGTGACAGCTAGTCTTACTGGGGTCTGACACATAACGAAAAAGACATTACAGACAAAATACTTTACAGTTTACATATATTTAAAAACATTAACATGTAGTGTGTGTGCATCTATCAGTTACACATACATGTCAGTACATACACACAACAAGTAGGTCACATGGGAGAGAAGCGTTGTGCCGTGAGGTGTTGCTTTATTAGTTTTTTGAAACCAGGTTTTTTGTTCACTTGGTCTATATAAGATGAAAGGGAGTTCCATGCACTCATGGCTCTGTATAATACTGTACGTTTCCTTGAATTTGTTCTGGACCTGGGGACTGTGAAAAGACCCCTGGTGGCATGTCTGGTGGGGTAAGTGTGTGCGTCAGAGCTGTGTGTAAGTTGATTATGCAAACAATTAGGAATTTCCAACACATTAATGTTTCTTATAAAAACAAGAAGTGATTGAGTCAGTCTCTCCTCAACTCTTAGCCAAGAGAGACTGGCATGCATAGTATTAATATTAGTCCTCTGATTACATTGAAGAGCAAGACTTGCTGCTCTGTTCTGGGGCAGCTGCAGCTTAACTAGGTCTTTCTTTGTTGCAATTGACCATATGACTGGATAATAGTCAAGATAAGATCAAACTAGAGCCTGCAGGACTTGCTTTGTGGAGTTTGGTGTCAAAAAAGCAGACCATCTCTTATTACGGACAGACCTCTCCCCATCTTTACAACCATTCAATCTATATGTTTTGACCCTGACAGTTTACAATCTAAGGTAACACAAAGTAATTTAGCCTCCTCAGCTTGTTCAACAGCCACGCCATTCATTTCCAGATTCAGCTGAGGTCTAGAACTTAGGGAATGATTTGTTTAAAATACAATGCTCTTAGTTTTAGAGATGTTCAGGACCAGTTTATTACTGGCCACCCATTCCAAAACAGACAGCAACTCTTTGTTAAGGCTTTCAGTGACTTCATTAGCTGTGGTTGCTGATGCATATGTGGTTGAATCATCAGCATACATGTACACACATGATTTGTTTAATGCCAGTGGCAGGTCATTGGTAAAAATAGAAAAGAGTAGAGGGCCTAGAGAGATGCCCTGTGGTACACCACTTTACATGTTTGACATTAGCGAAGTTTCCATTAAAGAAAACCCTCTGAGTTCTATTAGATAGATAGCGCTGAATCTACGATATGGCAGAGGTTGAAAAGCCATAACACATACGTTTTCTCAACAACAGGTTATGGTCAATAATATCAAAGGCTGCACTGAAATCTAACAGTACAGCTCCCACAATCTTATTATTATCAATTTCTTTCAACCAATCATCAGTCATTTGTGTCAGTGCAGTACATGTTGAGTGCCCATCTCTATAAGCATGCTGAACATTTGTTGTTGTTGTTGTTGTTAATTTGTTTACAGAGAAATAGCATTGTATTTGGTCAAACACCATTTTTTCCAACAGTTTTCTAAGAGCTGGCAGCAAGAGCTGATAGGTCTGCTGTTAGAACCAGTAAAGGCTGCTTTACCACTCTTGGGTGGCAGAATGACTTTGGCTTCCCTCCAGGCCTGAGGACAAAGACTTTCCTCTAGGCTCAGATTAAAGATATGACAGATAGGAGTGGCTATAGAGTCAGCTACCATCCTAAGTAGCTTTCCATCTAAGTTGTCAATGCCAGGAGGTTTGTCATTATTAATGGATAACAATAATTTTCCCACCTCTCCCACACTAACTTTACAAAATTCAAACTAGCAATGCTTTTATTTCTTTCATTTTTATTTTTAATTTATATGCATGAATACGATGGCTCACTGTTCGTTATTGGCATTTCCTGCCTAAGTTTGCTCACTTTGCCAATGAAGTAATCATTAAAATAATTGGCAACATCAAATGGTTTTGTGATGAATAAGCCATCTGATTCGATGAAAGATGGAGTTGAATTTGTCTTGCTGCCCATAATTTAATTTAAAGTACTCCAAAGTTTTTTCCATCATGCTTTATAGCATTGATCTTGGCTTCCTAATTCAGTTTCTTCTTCTTTTTGTTGAGTTTAGTCACATAATTTCTCAGTTTGCAGTAAGTCAGCCAGTCAGAGGTTCAGACTTATTAGCCACTCCTTTTGCCCCGTCTCTTTCAACCAGACAGTTTTTCAATTCCTCCTCAATCCATGGATCCTTCACAGTTCTAACAGTCAGTTTCTTAACAGGTGCATGTTTATCAATAATTGGAAGACGCAATTTCATAAATTCATCAAGTGCAGCGTCTGGATGCTCCTTATTAATCATCAGACCAACAAATATTTTTAACATCATCCACATAAGAGTCACAGCAAAATAGTTTGGATGATCTCTTATACTGTACACTACATGGCCTTGCAAAAGTATTCATCCCCTTGGCATTTTTTCCTATTTTATTGCATTGCAACCTGTCATTTAAATGGATTTTTATTTGGATTTCATGTAATGGACATACACAAAATAGTCCAAATTGGTGAAGTGAAATGAAAAAAATAACTTATTTCAAAAAATTATACAAATGGAATGATGGAATTGCTCTAAATACAGGGAAATTCTTGAAGGAAACCTGTTTCAGTCTTCATTCTCTGAAGATGGTGAATCCTCACTGCAGAAACAATAAACAGTGGGGAGAGCAGGTCATTCTAGTCCATGCAAAAATTTATTTTTATTTGGATTTAATGTAATAACGTTTGGTGTTCGCCAAAAGGCATGTGGGAGACTCCCCAAACACATGGAAGAAGGTATTCTGGTCAGATGAGACTAAAATTGAGCCTTTTGGCCATCAAGGAAAACGCTATGTCTGGCGCAAACCCAACACCTCTCATCACCCCAAGAACACCATCCCCACAGTGAAGCATGGTGTTTTTCATCGACAGGGACTGGGAAACTGGTCAGAATTGAAGGAATGATGGAATTGCTCTAAATACAGGGAAATTCTTGAAGGAAACCTGTTTCAGTCTTCCAGAGATTTGAGACTGGGACGGAGGTTCACCTTCCAGCAGGACAATGACCCTAAGCATACTGCTAAAGCAACACTCGAGTGGTTTAAGGGGAAACATTTAAATGTCTTGGAATGGCCTAGTCAAAGCCCAGACCTCAATCCAATTGAGAATCTGTGGTGTGACTTAAAGATTGCTGTACACCAGCGGAACCCATCCAACTTGAAGGAGCTGGAGCAGTTTTGCCTTGAAGAATGGGCAAAAATCCCAGTGGCTAGATGTGCTAAGCTTATAAAGACATACAATAATAATAAGAATAATAATATGCCATTTAGCAGACGCTTTTATCCAAAGCGACTTACAGTCATGCGTGCATACATTTTTGTGCATGGGTGGTCCCGGGGATCGAACCCACTACCTTGGCGTTACAAGCGCCGTGCTCTACCAGTTGAGCTACAGAGGACCACATACCCCAAGAGACTTGCAGCTGTAATTGCTGCAAAAGGTGGCTCTACAAAGTATTGACTTTGGGGGGGGGGGGGGGGGGTGAATAACTATGCACGCTCAAGTTTTCAGTTTTTTTGTCTTATTTCTTGTTTGTTTCACCCCAAAAAATATTTTGCATCTTCAAAGTGTTAGGCATGTTGTGTAAATCAAATGATACAAACCCCCAAAAAATCCATTTTAATTCCAGGTTGTAAGGCAATAAAATAGGAAAAATGCCAAGTGGGGTGAATACTTTCGCAAGCCACTGAATATTACGCCCAGCTTTTGGAACTTTGGCTTTCCTAGCCACTGTATTGTGATCACTGCCTCCAATGGGTACGGATACAGCTTTAGAACAGAGCTCTACAGTATTAGTAAACATGTGGATGATGGAACATGGTTGTGGATGATCTTGCCTCAGTCTCCATCCAGGTGTCATGTGGAGATTCTGCAATTCCGTCCACAACCATGTTATTCCGCCTTGATTGTCCCTCGAGCAACAACAACAAACAGCAGGGATCTAGACAGCCACAAGCCCCGGACAATCCATGTTCCCAGCCACAATGGCTAAACGTGTCGCGGGCTGCGTTCAAGCCCTCAAGAAAACCCTACTAGCTTGATAGGCAGCTAGCTAGCAGCTAGGCTAGCTGCTACACCAAACAGCTCCTCAGACCCGGTCTTGGTATGCAGGATCACTGGACAGATAGTAGGAGCAGATAGTAGAAACAGATAGTGGTAACAGATAGTAGTAACAGATAGTAACAACAGATAGTAGCAGCAGATAGTGGAAGCAGATAGTAGTAACAGATAGTAGCAGCAGATAGTAGCAGCAGATAGTAGAAACAGATAGTAGCGGTCCCAGTAACTGATACCGAGATCCAAACTCAGAAGGTAGCTAGCTAGTAACCAAACTTTTTCAAAACTTCCCAAAACAACAAACTTCCCAAAACAACAAACCGAGCTCTCCCTCGTTCTGCGTTCAATAGGAAGTGACGAGGGCCAGTAGGGCCAGTAGGAGGCACTCTTTCCTCTGGTCAAAAAAATATATCCAAATGCCCCAGGACAGTGATTGGGGACATTGCCCTGTGTAGGGTGCCGTCTTTCGGATGGGATGTTAAACAGGTGTCTTCACTCTCTGTGGTCACTAAAGAGTCCCATGGCACTTATCGTAAGAGTAGGGTGTTAACCCTGGTGTCCTGGCTAAATTCCCAATCTGACCCTCATACCATCATGGCCACCTAATCATCCCCAACTTCCAATTGGCTCATTCATCCCCCTCCTCTCCCCTGTAACTATTCCCAGGTTGTTGCTGTAAATGAGAATGTGTTCTCAGTCAACTTACCTGGTAAAATAAGGGTCCTGGTCAAAAGTAGTGCACTACATAGGGAATATAGTGCCATTTGGGACAAACCCAGGCCAGGGGCCGTATCCACAAAGTGTCTCAGAGTAGAACATTGGTGGTAAGTGCTGAGAATAGAGACATTTTCCTCTGATGGGTGTAAAATAAAAGCTATGCATGAAGCCTCTTTAGTCAGAAGAGTGCCTCCTGGTCGACAGATATTTAGGAGACCTCATGTAACACCCTGGCTCTGGGACTCTATATGTCTATATTTAGGAGACCTCATGTAACACCCTGGCTCTGGGACTCTATATGTCTATATTTAGGAGACCTCATGTAACACCCTGGCTCTGGGACTCTATATGTCTATATTTAGGAGACCTCATGTAACACCCTGGCTCTGGGACTCTATATGTCTATATTTAGGAGACCTCATGTAACACCCTGGCTCTGGGACTCTATATGTCTATATTTAGGAGACCTCATGTAACACCCTGGCTCTGGGACTCTATATGTCTATATTTAGGAGACCTCATGTAACACCCTGGCTCTGGGACTCTATATGTCTATATTTAGGAGACCTCATGTAACACCCTGGCTCTGGGACTCTATATGTCTATATTTAGGAGACCTCATGTAACACCCTGGCTCTGGGACTCTATATGTTGAGCCAGGGTGTGTTCTTTCTAGTTTGTTTATTTCTATGTTGGCCTGAGTGACTCCCAATCAGAGGCAACGAGTGTCAGCTGTGGCTGGTTGTCTCTGATTGGGAGCCATATTTAAACTGTCTGTTTTTCCCTTTGTGTTTGTGGGTTCTTGTGCCGTGTTGGTCTATGTTACCTAGGACGTTACGAGTCGTTTGTTGTTTTTGTTTACTGTCCGTGTTTATCGCTAATGATAAATAAACATGTTCGTTCATCACGCTGCGCCTTGGTCCTCCTCTCTTAACGACGATCGTGACAGAAGAACCCACCATACAAGGACCAAGCAGCGTGTCCAGGAGCAGGCAGACTGGACATGGGAGGAAGCGCCGGGGAAGGAGATGGAGAGGTTGGCGATGGCCCAGGTGGGCAAATCGTGGTCCTGGGAGGACATGCTCGGGGGCAAAGGGCCATGGGCTAGGATTAAGGCCCTGGCGAGAGAGGAGCAGCGGCGTCAGCAGTGTCATCGTCGGACGGACGAGAGGCAACCCCAAAACATTTTGGGGGGGGGGCACACGGCATGGGCGGCTGGGCAGCAGGAGGCTGCCACAGGGCGATTTGGAGAGGAGTCCACCGGGTTTGGGGGGCCAGAAGGCAGGTTGGCGGAGCCTGGATGGAGAGCAGAGCCAACTCCCCGTACTCAGGCATGGCAGCATGAGACTGGGCAGGTTCCGCGGTATGCGGAGCTGCGCACTGTGCCACGAGTGGTCCGGCATAGTCCGGTACGTCCTGTGCGAGCACCCCGCACGTGTTGTGCGAAGGTGGGCATGCAGCCAGGACGGAGTGTGCCGGCTCAGCGCTCGTGGCCTCCAGTGCCTCTCCTCGGTCCCGGATATCCTGCGCCAGTGTCACGTGCTGTTATGCCAGTACGGGTACACAGCCCTGTACGTCCTGTACTGATGCCTCACACAGAGTGTGTGAAGGTAGGCATTCAGCCAGGACGGGTTGTGGCAGCTCTTCACTCCAGGTCTCCTATCCGTCTCCACAGCCCGGTCCGGCCTGTCCCTGCTCCACGCACCAAGCCTACGGTGTGCGTCGCCAGCCCGGTCCGGCCTGTCCCTGCTCCACGCACCAGGCCTACGGTGTGCGTCGCCAGCCCGGTCCGGCCTGTCCCTGCTCCTCGCACCAAGCCTACGGTGTGCGTCGCCAGCCTGGTCCGGCCTGTCCCTGCTCCACGCACCAAGGCTACGGTGTGCGTCGCCAGCCCGGTCCGGCCTGTCCCTGCTCCTCGCACCAAGCCTACGGTGTGCGTCGCCAGCCCGGTCCGGCCTGTCCCTGCTCCTCGCACCAAGCCTACGGTGTGCGTCGCCAGCCCGGTCCGGCCTGTCCCTGCTCCACGCACCAAGCCTACGGTGTGCGTCGCCAGCCCGGTCCGGCCTGTCCCTGCTCCTCGCACCAAGCCTACGGTGTGCGTCGCCAGCCCGGTCCGGCCTGTTCCTACTCCACGCACCAAGCCAGGGGTGCGCATCGTCAGCCCGGTCCGGCCCGTTCCTACTCCACGCACCAAGCCAGGGGTGCGCATCGTCAGCCCGGTCCGGCCCGTTCCTACTCCACGCACCAAGCCAGGGGTGCGAGTCATCAGCCCGGTTCGGCCCGTTCCTACTCCACGCACCAAGGCAGGGGTGCGAGTCGTCAGCCCGGTCCGGCCCGTTCCGGCTCCACGCACCAAGCCAGGGGTGCGCGTCGTCAGTCCAGCACAACCCGTGCCTGGGTCACCGGTGCCTGGTAAGGTACCGGTCAACTGCTCCACTACGGAGCTGAAGCTAACCGCTCCTGCTACGTCCAGTTCGGCTCCAGCCAGCGGGGCCAGACCGGACCAGGGGCGCTATGGGGGGTTTATTGGAGGGTGGTGGGCAAGGCCGGAGCCAGAACCGCCGCCGAGGAGGAATGCCCACCCAGCCCTCCCTTGTTTTGCTCTAGTTGAGGCACGGTCGCAGTCCGCGCCTTTAGGGGGGGGTACTGTAACACCCTGGCTCTGGGACTCTATATGTTGAGCCAGGGTGTGTTCTTTCATTGTTGTGTATTTCTATGTTGGGAGTTCTAGTTTGTTTATTTCTATGTTGGCCTGAGTGACTCCCAATCAGAGGCAACGAGTGTCAGCTGTGGCTGGTTGTCTCTGATTGGGAGCCATATTTAAACTGTCTGTTTTTCCCTTTGTGTTTGTGGGTTCTTGTTCCGTGTTGGTCTATGTTACCTAGGACGTTACGAGTCGTTTGTTGTTTTTGTTTACTGTCCGTGTTTATCGCTAATGATAAATAAACATGTTCGTTCATCACGCTGCGCCTTGGTCCTCCTCTCTTAACGACGATCGTGACACATCATGAGCTGTCCTAACCAGTTAAGAGTTCCCGGCAGATGTGTTGATAATAGAAGAAATAGTCAGTTCTTCCTGCGCTAAGTGCAATTGTTTTTGTGTTGTTAAAATAATATTTAGATTTTTTTAAAAATAATAAATAATCTAGTCCTACAAGAAAATGATTTCACAATGATATGCCTAAATACTTATAACCACCTAGGCTCATAAATAATCACATATTGTTCTTTCGATTATTAAATTAACCTATATCATGTTATTTCAAGTTATCCCTTTGGAGCGCAACATCACGTTATAACAAAATATGCCTAAATTGGGCATGCCTTTAAGTTGGGGAATTATCTAGCTGTTCCTCTAGAGATCCTGGTTAGAGTCCAGGATGTTTTTTATTGTGTTCGATGAAAATGATAGACCTTTCAAACGTTGAATGTAACCTTATCGGCAACTGATTTAATGCCAACTGTGTCAAAGAGAATTAGAGTTGTTAAATGGAAGCGACGATTGTGTTGATATAACGGTAACAATTCTGCTTTTAACAACCATCCGAATTGTTTAAAAGATGTAAACAAATATCCACGCCAACATATTAGAAAATAATTAAGAGTAGGCAGAGTATGGGAGGGTATGGGATGGACCGCGGGGATTATTTGCTAGGATAATAATTGCTTGTCAATTAATTAAGTGTAGTACAATGGCAATCCGGGTTATATGTTGGAATCCTACGCGTGAACTGCCGACATTATTACGCATATTAATTGATAATGATGGAAAATAGGATATGCATAATAAAAATAAAAATAAAAATATATATATATATAGAGGTGAAAGCATTGGAAATGCTTTTGGCGGTTAATCTGCTTCTGTTTTGTGGGTGCCACTGTGTGCTGTTTTCGATGGATGGGTCCTGGCCTCTCGGGGCCTTAGGGATACGGAGGGACGTGGGTGGGATGCTGATCACTGGGATGACGGCTCAACTTGGGATGGGGAGGGGCTTTAGCGGGGGAATTAGTGGAGAACAATTGAAGGGTTACTCCGTAGCAATGCAAATATCACGGTACAGCTATATGGACACTCAATCATTACGCTATTTTTTATTGGTAAATTTACAAACATATATAATGATAAATAGACTTGAAACTTGTATCTCATTATGGTGTATGGTGAAATAAGTATAGCCAGTTATAATTGTAATGGCTTAGCTGATAATAACAAAAGAAGAACAATATTTACATGGCTCAAAGAGAAGGAATATAATATCTATTGTATACAGGAAACTCATTCAACAATTCGAGATGAAGTAGCGTGGAAAAAAGAATGGGGGGGGGGGAATATACTTCTCCCATGGGCAAAGAAATTCAAAAGGGGTGATGATATTAATTAATAGTAATTTCGATCCGAATGTGCAAATTGTCCAAATAGATACGCAAGGTAGATGGATTATTTTAAATATGTTATTGGACCATAAACAGATATGGCTCATTAACCTTTACGGACCAAATAATGATGATCCACAATTCTTTGACAATATATATAATAAATTATCAAGCCTGCAAGCAACTCAAGACAATATTATTATGGTGGGGGATTATAATACTGTTTTAAATAGCTCAATGGACCGTAAAGGAAATCACACCACAAACAATCACCCACATGCTCTTAAGGAAATTGTGAATGTCATGGATACATTAGAACTAGTAGATATATAGAGGCTTAAATATACTGATCTAGTGAGATATACATGGCGGAGACTGAATCAAGCTAGTCGTCTTGACTTCTTTCTTATCTCATTCTCGTTGGCACCAAAAGTAAAAAAAGTGTTGATAGGGGACAGAATGCGGTCGGACCATCATATAATAGGCTACTCTTACTGAATTTCCACGTGGGCGAGGATATTGGAAATTTAATCAAAGCCTATTGGATGATAATTTATTCATAATTAGAACAAAGGAATTTATAACTGACTTTTTCCCCTTATTGTATGGGACACCTTTAAATGTGCCTTTAGAGGCCATGCAATTCAGTACTCATCTCGAAAACAAAAGCAATTTAGGTCAAAAGAGTTTATACTAAGAAAGGAAATAGAAAATCTAACAGAACAGATAGATGGCAATAAAAACTGTAACATAGAGGCTCAGAATAAATTAGAGGAAAAACAAAAAGAAATGGAGAAACTTATTCAAGAAAGATCAAGTGTAATATATTATAAAAATAAAGCAAACTGGATGGAATATGGGGAAAAATGCACAAAATTCTTTTTTAATCTTCAACATAGGAATGCTACCAAAAGAACTTAATGAAACTGGTTACAATTGACGGAGTCACCCATAATTCACCAAATGATATTTTGAAGGAAGAAACAAAGTACTTTTGTCATGCCCTGGCTCTGGGGACACTGTTATGTTGAGCCAGGGTGTGTAGATTCTATCTAGTATTGTGTTTCTATGTTGGCCAGAGTGGTTCCCAATCAGAGGCAACGAGTGTCAGCTGTTGCTGGTTGTCTCTGATTGGGAGCCATATTTAGACAGGCTGTGTTCCCACAGGTGTTGTGGGATCTTGTTCCGTGTTCCTAGTAGGTTGTGTTTGAGCTAAGGACATCACGTTATCGTTTTGTTGTTTTGTTCGTGTTATCTTTCAGATTAAATAAATATGTTTGCATTCAACGCTGCGCATTGGTCCTCTGTTCCCGACGATCGTGACAGAAGATCCCACCAGAACTGGACCAAGCAGCGGGTCCAGGAGCCATCGCCAGGGAAATCCATAGCGGATATCCAGCGCCTCCTCGACTGGGTCAAGCCGGGTGAGGAAGAGAGGGGCTTGACGTGGAAGCAGAAGGGCGAAAGGCTGGCGAGAAGTATGGAGACCTGGTCCACGGGTAGGAGTGAAGCCCATACATTTTTTAGGGGGGGGCTAACGCCGTGGACGACGGGGCAGCAGGAGACCGCGACAGAGCGGCCCAGCGGGTTGGCAGAGGAGGCCGCCAGGTTACGGGGGCCACTGGTCGAAGAGGGGAAGGAAGGTGTAGAGGCACGGCGAGAGGTACTGGGGTGTGTTACCAGTCCGGTCTTGCCCGTTCCAGATCCATGCGTAGGGCCAGTGGTGTGTGTCCCCAGTACGGTCCGGACTGTTCCTGCTCCCCGCACCAGGCCAATGGTGCGCGTCGCCAGTCCGGCCCGGCCTGCTCCTGCACCCCGCACCAAGCCAATGGTGTGCGTCGCCAGCCCGGCCCGTCCTGTTCCTGCTCCCTGCACCAGGCCAATGGTGCGCGTCGCCAGCCCGGCCCGTCCTGTTCCTGCTCCCCGCACCAGGCCAATGGTGCGCGTCGCCAGCTCGGCCCGGCCTGTTCCTGCTCCCCGCACCAAGCCTATGGTGCGCGTCGCCAGCCCGGCCCGGCCTGTTCCTGCTCCCCGCACCAGGCAAATGGTGCTCGTCGCCAGCCCGGTCCGGCCCGTTCCTGCTCCCCGCACCAAGCCAATGGTGCGCGTCGCCAGCCCGGTCCGGCCCGCTCCTGCTCCCCACACCAAGCCAGTGGTGTGCGTCGTCAGTCCGGCACGGCCCGTGCCTGTTCCCCACACCAAGCCAGTGGTGTGCGTCGTCAGTCCGGCACGTCCCGTGTCTGTTTCACCGGTGCCTGGTACGGCACCGGTCAGATGCTTCACGCCGGAGCTAGAGCAATCCGCTCCACCAGTGTGCAGTCCAGCTCCGGCCAGCGGGGCCAGACCGGACCAGGGGTACTTTGGGGGGTTGGAGAGGGAGCGGGGATCAGGCCCGGAGCCGGATCCGCCGCCTAGGCGGAGTGCCCACCCGGTCCCTCCCCTGTGGTATTTGGTTGGCGCGGTCGGAGTCCGCGCCTTTAGGGGGGGGGGGTACTGTCACGCCCTGGCTCTGGGGACACTGTTATGTTGAGCCAGGGTGTGTAGATTCTATCTAGTATTGTGTTTCTATGTTGGCCAGAGTGGTTCCCATTCAGAGGCAACGAGTGTCAGCTGTTGCTGGTTGTCTCTGATTGGGAGCCATATTTAGACAGGCTGTGTTCCCACAGGTGTTGTGGGATCTTGTTCCGTGTTCCTAGTAGGTTGTGTTTGAGCTAAGGACGTCACGTTATCGTTTTGTTGTTTTGTTCGTGTTATCTTTCAGATTAAATAAATATGTTTGCATTCAACGCTGCGCATTGGTCCTCTGTTCCCGACGATCGTGACAACTTTAAGCATATGTTTTCTTTTCAGTCGCCTCCATCTCCTCTAACTGAAGCTAATTGTAGAGATTTTTTTTCTATTGATAATGTCAAATGAACAGCCACACAGAAAGACTCATGTGAAGGTGAAATTACAGAGGAGGAACTTCTGGATGCAATTAAAGACTTTAATTCCGGGAAAACTCCAGGGTTGGTGGCATACCAGTCGAGGTATACCAAACCTTTTTTGATATACTAAGCGGACCGTTATTAGCATGTTTTAACCACTCCTATGTAAATGGTAGATTATCTGACACTCAAGAAGAAGGTCTGATCGCATTATTACTGAAACAGGATAAAAGTGGAAAATATAAAGATCCAGTCCATTTACAAAATTGGAGGCCCCTTACACTTCAGTGTTGTGATGCAAAAATCCTAGCAAAATGTATAGCGCATAGAATTAAAAAGGTATTGTCGGATATTATTCATTCTAATCAGACAGGTTTTTTACATGGAAGATACATTGGAGATAATATAAGGCAAGTATTGGAAACAATAGAACACTATGGAAAATATGGGAAACCAGGCCTGCTATTCATAGCAGACTTCGAAAAGGCATTTGATAAAGTTCGACTGGGGTTTATATATAAATGCCTGGAGCATTTCAATTTTGGAGAATCTCTTATAAAATGGGTCAAAATCATGTATAGTAACACTAGGTGTAAAATAGTAAATAATGGCTATTTCTCAGAAAGTTTTAAACTGTCAAGAGGAGTGAAACAAGGATGTCCACTATCGGCATATCTATTTATTGTGGCAATCGAGATGTTAGCTATTAAAATCAGATCCAATAATAATATCAGAGGATTAGAAATACAGGGCTTAAAAACAAAGGTGTCATTGTACGCTGAGGATTCATGTTTTCTTTTAAATCCACAACTAGAATCCCTCCACAGCCTCATAGAGGATCTAGATACATTTTCTAACCTCTCTGGATTACAACCAAATTATGACAAATGTACTATATTACGTATTGGATCACTAAAAAATACAATTTTTACATTACCATGTAGTTTACCAATATAATGGTCTGATGGTGATGTGGATATACTCGGAATACATATCCCAAAGGAAATAAAGGATCTCACTTCAATAAATTTTAATAGAAAGTTAGCAAAAATAGATAAGATCTTACTACCATGGAAAGGAAAATACCTGTCAATTTGTGGAAAAATCACCCTGATTAACTCTTTAGTATTATCCCAGTTTACCTATTTGCTTATGGTCTTGCCTACGCCTAGCGAACAGTTTTTTAAATTATATGAGAAAAAAATATTCAATTTTATTTGGAACGGCAAGCCAGACAAAATTAAAAGAGCATATTTATATAATGAATATGAATTCGGAGGACAGAAATTATTAAATATTAAAGCATTAGGCCTATCACTAAAAGCTTCAGTCATACAAAAGTTATACTTAAATCCGAACTGGTTCTCAAGCAAATTAGTAAGATTGTCTCACCCAATGTTCAAGAAAGGCCTTTTTCCCTTTATTCAGATTACAACCTCTCACTTTCAGTTATTTGAAAAGGAAATAATCTCCCAAATGTCACTATTTCTAAAACAAGCCATAGAAAGTTGGTTGCAATTTCAATTTAATCCTCCAGAAACGACAGAACAAATAATGCAACAAATATTGTGGTTAAATTCAAATATACTAATTGACAAAAAACCTTTATTTTTTGACAGAATGTTTAAAAAAGGTATAATCTTCGTAAATGATATCATCGGTAGGACTGGTGGAGTTATGTCGCACATGCAGCTAACAAAAACATATGGAAATGTACTTTTAGCAAAAATGTTTATTTTTAATTCACAATCTGTAGAAGCAATGAGAATAGAGAGGTTCAGAATTTTTTTGAAAAGTAATAAAGGGGAGTATATATATAAAAAATAAAAATAAACATGGGGGATTGGAAGTGATGCAGACAATTACATTGATAGAAGATACAATCTATCTGCAATATTAAGCTGATCCATTCCCCCAGAAAAAAAAAAAAAAAAAAAAAAAAGAGTAGGCAGAGTGAACGAGTCAGGCACAAATGATATCAAACGTTTTACCATGGCAACATTTGACAGTCACATTCACCGTAGTTGTCTGAATCGTGGTTATTCCCAGTAATTTGCAACAATGCCAATGAGCATCATAACTACTAACCTTTTCTGAGATGCTTCGTGGATACGGGCCAAGGTCTAAAGGCACCACTATATCAACCAGAGACAGATATCAATGGGCCAAGGTCTAAAGGCACCACTATATCAACCAGAGACAGATATCAATGGGCCAAGGTCTAAAGGCACCACTATATCAACCAGAGACAGATATCAACGGAAGCAGCAAGCTATGACCTACGTTTACATTCAGGTCAGTGTCATAGAGAGATTCAGGTCAGTGTCATAGAGAGATTCAGGTCAGTGTCATATGTGTAGATAGATTCAAGTCAGTGTAGATAGATTCAGGTCAGTGTCATACGTGTAGATAGATTCAGGTCAGTGTAGATAGATTCAGGTCAGTGTCATACGTGTAGATAGATTCAGGTCAGTGTCATACGTGTAGATAGATTCAGGTCAGTGTCATACGTGTAGATAGATTCAGGTCAGTGTCATATGTGTAGATAGATTCAGGTCAGTGTCACATGTGTAGATAAATTCAGATCAGTGTAGAGAGATTCAGGTCAGTGTCATACGTGTAGCTGGATTAAAGTCAGTGTAGATAGATTCAGGTCAGTGTCATACGTGTAGATAGATTCAGGTCAGTGTCATACGTGTAGATAGATTCAGGTCAGTGTCATATGTGTAGATAGATTCAGGTCAGTGTCACATGTGTAGATACATTCAGATCAGTGTAGAGAGATTCAGGTCAGTGTCATACGTGTAGATAGATTCAGGTCAGTGTCACATGTGCAGATATATTCAGGTCAGTGTCACATGTGTAGATACATTCAGATCAGTGTAGATGGATTCAGATCAGTGTCACGTGTAGATAGATTCAGGTCAGTGTCACATGTGCAGATAGATTCAGGTCAGTGTAGATAGATTCAGGTCAGTGTCACATGTGTAGATAGATTCAGGTCAGTGTCACATGTGTAGATAGATTCAGATCAGTGTCACATGTGTAGATAGATTCAAGTCACCGTAGATATATTCAGGTCAGTGTAGATAGATTCAGGTCAGTTTCACTGGTGTAGATATATTCAGGTCAGTCAAATGTGTACATATATTCAGGTCAGTGTCAAATGTGTAGATAGATTCAGGTCAGTGTAGATAGATTCAGGTCAGTGTCATATGTGTAGATAGATTCAGATCAGTGTAGATAGATTCAGGTCAGTGTTACATGTGTAGATATATTCAGGTCAGTGTCAAATGTGTAGATAGATTCAGGTCAGTGTGGATAGATTCAGGTCAGTGTCACATGTGTAGATAGATTCAGGTCAGTGTCATGTGTAGATAGATTCAGGTCAGTGTCACATGTGTAGATAGATTCAGGTCAGTGTAGATCGATTCAGGTCAGTGTCACATGTGTAGATAGATTCAGATCAGTGTCACGTGTAGATAGATTCAAGTCAATGTAGACAGATTCGGGTCAGTGTCACATGTGTAGATAGATTCAGGTCAGTGTAGATAGATTCAGGTCAGTGTCACATGTGTAGATAGATTCAGGTCAGTGTAGATATATAGAAAGGTGGTGGTGTATGTTTCATGATTAACTACTCATGGTGTGATTGTGATAACATACAGAAACTCAAGTTATTTTGTTCACCTTACCTAGAGTACCTCATAATCAAATGCCGACCATATTACCTCCCAAGAGAATTCTCTTCGATTATAGTCACAGCTGTGTATATTCCCCCTCAAGCCGATACCACGACGGCCTTCAAGGAACTACACTGGACTTTATGCAAACTGGAAACTACATATCTTGAGGCAGCATTTATTGTAGCTGGGGATTTTAACAAAGCAAATTTGAGGAAAACGCTACCGAAGTTCTATCAACACATTGAATGTAGTACTCGCTTAGAGAAAACACTAGACCACTGCCTACAAGGCCATCCCTCGCCCTCCCTTCGGCAAATCAGATCACGACTCCATTTTGCTCCTCCCTTCCTGTAGACAGAAACTCAAACAGGAAGTACAGTGAATGGAAAAAAGTATTTGATCCCCTGCTGATTTTGTACGTTTGCCCACTGACAAAGAAATGATCAGTCTATAATTTTAATGGTAGGTTTATTTGAACAATGAGAGACAGAATAACAACAAAAAAATCCAGAAAAAACGCATGTCAAAAATGTTCTGAGTAAGTAAGACATTTAAGCGTGTTAACCCTCGCAGGGCTGCCGGCTCAGATGGCATCCCTAGCATGCGCAGACCAGCTGACTGGAGTGTTTAAGGACATATTCAATCTCTCCCTATCCCAGTCTGCAGTCCCAACTTGCTTTAAGATGGCCACCATTGTTCCTGTACCCAAGAAAGCAAAGGTAACTGAACTAAATGACTATCGCCCCGTAGCACTCACTTCTGTCATCATGAAGTGCTTTGAGAGGCTAGTTAAGGATCATATCACTTCTACCTTACCTGACACCCTAGACCCACTTCAATTTGCTTACCGCCCCAATAGATCCACAGACGATGCAATCGCCATCACACTGCACACTGCCCTATCCCATCTGGACAAGATGAATACCTATGTAAGAATGCTGTTCATTGACTATAGCTCAGCCTTCAACACCATAGTACCCTCCAAGCGCATTATTAAGCTCGGGGCCCTGGGTCTGAACCCCGCCCTGTGCGACTGGGTCCTGGACTTCGTGACGGGCCGCCCCCAGGTGATGAAGGTAGGAAACAACACCTCCACTTCGCTGATCCTCAACACTGGGGCACCACAAGGGTGCGTGCTCAGCCCCCTCCTGTACTCCCTGTTCACCCATGACTGCGTGGCCAACACACCTCCAACTCAATCATCAAGTTTGCAGACGACACAACAGTAGTAGGACTGATTACCAACAACAGGGAGGAGGTGAGGGCCCTGGCAGAGTGGTGCCAGGAAAATAACCTCTCCCTCAACGTCAACAAAACGAAGGAGCTGATCGCGAGCTTCAAGTTCCTTGGCGTACACATCACTGATGATGTGAAATGGTCCACCCACACAGACAGTGTGGTGAAGAAGGCACAACAGCGTCTCTTCAACCTCAGGAGGCTGAAGAAATTTGGCTTGGCACCTAAAACCCTCACAAACTTTTACAGATGCACAATTGAGAGCATCCTGTCGGGCTGTATCACCGCCTGGTACGGCAACTGCACCGCCCGCAACCGGAGGGCTCTCCAGAGGGTGGTGCGGTCTGCCGAACGCATTACCGGGGGCAAACTACCCACCCTCCAGGACACCTACAGCACCCGATTTCACAGGAAGGCCCAAAAGATCATCAAGGACATCAACCACCCGAGCCACTGCCTGTTTACCCGCTATCATCCAGAAGGCGAGGTCAGTACAGGTGCATCAAAGCTGAAAAACAACTTCTATCTCAAGGCCGTCAGACTGTTAAATATCCATCACTAGCCGGCTACCACCCGGTTACTCAACCCTGCACCTTAGAGGCTGCTGCCCTATATACACAGACATGGAATCACTGGCCACTTTAATAATGGAACACTAGTCACTTTAATAATGTTTACATACTGCTTTACTCATCTCATATGTATATACTGTATTCTATTCTACTGTATTTTTGTCAATGCCACTCCGACATTGCTCGTCCTAATATTTATATATTTATTTATTCCATTCTTTTACTTTTAGATTTGTGTGTATTGTTATGAATTGTTACATACTACTGCACTGTTGGAGCTAGGAACACAAGCATTTCGCTACACCCGCAATGCTAAATATGTGTATGTGACCAATCAAATTTGATTTGATTTGATTTGAAATAGATCACCTGTCAATGTTTGTACAGACATGGGCTGGGTAGGCTATCATAACTGACAGCTTTAATCAGATGTATTGTCCATATTGATGGTATCTGTAGAAAGACAGGGTTATAGGGCAGATGAGGACTCGGGAGGTGAAGTCATCTACGAAGCAGCTGCTGCCTATTTATAACTACTGCTTAACATTTCTACCTCTGAATTGATATGTTCATTACATTGAAGAAAAACATCAGTGAAGTATTTGTGTGTCTCAAACGACATGGTAGCCTATATGGAACTGACTGACCCAGGTAAATAAGTCAGTATGTAGGCTAATGTTTATTGCCTTTTTACATTGACCACTTTTAGCCTACTTCTTACTTTTTTTTAGCTTACTTAATTCTGCTTTCTAGGAATAATACATTTATTGAATGAAACATGCACATTTGATCTCCATAATATTGAAAACTCTGTTGCTGCTATTAAAATCACTTCTCTGTGATGTTAGCTGGTTAAATGTCACACGGTCATGCACTGTAATTTGTTGCCTGACCTTGAGCGGGGCAATGTGTTACTAACCTTGAGCGGGGCAACGCAGTGGTAAACGACAACAAGTCAACAAACAAACAAGTAAATCCCTCCTAAAAAAACAAAATGCTAAAAGGAAAAAAAAGAATTTGAAAGAAAGCGGTCAAGTGCATCGATAGTGTTGTTACCTTGCCAACGGGGTGGGCAGTGCGTTCTGTGCGGGACCACTGACTCCAGGGGAGGGAGCTGCTATTGGTTAAAGGTGTGTGTGGAGGATGTATTTATATTTCAGTGGGGGTGGACCCGCTACAGTGCCTGTCAAATCAAAAGATAGCAGTATAACCCGTCCCCTGTAGCTCAGTGGGTAGAGCAGCAGTATAACCCGTCCCCTGTAGCTCAGTGGGTAGAGCAGCAGTATAACCCATCCCCTGTAGCTCAGTGGGTAGAGCAGCAGTATAACCCATCCCCTGTAGCTCAGTGGGTAGAGCAGCAGTATAACCCATCCCCTGTAGCTCAGTGGGTAGAGCAGCAGTATAACCCGTCCCCTGTAGCTCAGTTGGTAGAGCAGCAGTATAACCCATCCCCTGTAGCTCAGTGGGTAGAGCAGCAGTATAACCCGTCCCCTGTAGCTCAGTTGGTAGAGCAGCAGTATAACCCGTCCCCTGTAGCTCAGTGGGTAGAGCAGCAGTATAACCCATCCCCTGTAGCTCAGTGGGTAGAGCAGCAGTATAACCCATCCCCTGTAGCTCAGTGGGTAGAGCAGCAGTATAACCCGTCCCCTGTAGCTCAGTTGGTAGAGCAGCAGTATAACCCATCCCCTGTAGCTCAGTGGGTAGAGCATGGCGCTTGCAACGCCAGGGTTGTGGGTTCGTTTCCCACAGGGGGCCAGTATGAGAAATGTATGCAGTCACTAACTGTAAGTCGCTCTGGAAAAGAGCGTCTGTTAAATGACTCACTACTATAGTGGCTCTGGAAAAGAGCGTCTGTTAAATGACTCACTACTATAGTGGCTCTGGAAAAGAGCGTCTGTTAAATGACTCACTACTATACTGGCTCTGGAAAAGAGCGTCTGTTAAATGACTCACTACTATAGTGGCTCTGGAAAAGAGCGTCTGTTAAATGACTCACTACTATAGTGGCTCTGGAAAAGAGCATCTGCTAAATGACTCACTACTATAGTGGCTCTGGAAAAGAGCATCTGCTAAATGACTAAAATGTAAATGTCTGACCTTCAGGCACAGGAGGTTGGTGGGACCTTAATTGGGGAGGACGGGCTCGTGGTAACGGGGAGGACGGGCTCGTGGTAACGGGGAGGACGGGCTCGTGGTAACGGGGAGGACGGGCTAGTGGTAATGGGGAGGACGGGCTCGTGGTAATGGGGAGGACGGACTCGTGGTAATGGGGAGGACGGGCTCGTGGTAATGGGGAGGACGGACTCGTGGTAACGGGGAGGACGGGCTCGTGGTAATGGGGAGGACGGGCTAGTGGTAATGGGGAGGACGGGCTCGTGGTTTCTTCTCTCTGGTGGGGGAGTGATGATGATGATGAATGATGAAGAACTGTAGTCTATGTGAGGTAAATAGAGGTGTCTTCTCTCTGGTGGGGGAGTGATGATGATGATGAATGATGAAGAACTGTAGTCTATGTGAGGTAAATAGAGGTGTCTTCTCTTTCTTCACTTTGACCAATCAGAACATTGAAAGAAAATTCACTGTGTGTCTGCATTGATGTTCATAAAACTCCATGGATCCCTCTTGCACAGTGGAACCTAGAATGACATGTGACCACTTGGTTACAGTGACACATTCTGCCGAGGACATCCAAACCAGAGTGGCCGCTGCAAAGCCCAAGGAGCCTGACCCTCTCTGGAACGCCCAAGGAGCCTGACCCTCTCTGGAACGCCCAAGGAGCCTGACCCTCTCTGGAACGCCCAAGGAGCCTGACCCTCTCTGGAACGCCCAAGGAGCCTGACCCTCTCTGGAACGCCCAAGGAGCCTGACCCTCTCTGGAACGCCCAAGGAGCCTGACCCTCTCTGGAACGCCCAAGGAGCCTGACCCTCTCTGGAACGCCCAAGGAGCCTGACCCTCTCTGGAATGCCCAAGGAGCCTGACCCTCTCTGGAACGCCCAAGGAGCCTGACCCTCTCTGGAACGCCCAAGGAGCCTGACCCTCTCTGGAACGCCCAAGGAGCCTGACCCTTTCTGGAAGTTGCTGTAGCTCTGCTTGGGATATTTAGCCTATATTGGCTGTTGGCTAATGTGGGTAAATGGAAATGTGAACTGGGCCAAGTTGGAGGAAATAATTATTTGTGGTGATACACCACACCAAAAGCTTGATTTTATGGCTGTTTTAAACAGCCAGGTCACCCATGATACAAATCAGTATTCGACATTCATCCATGTCTGAGGACGTCGGGAGAAGACGTTAAAATCGTCAACAGTGAGTGCTGTTACGTTGAAGTAGGCTTCAGAGAGCATCTGCCTCTGGTTCCAACGATTGCATTTTCAAATCTAGCGATGTATTTTTGGTGTAAGCCGATCCCAAACCTTAACCATTCTGAGTTAATGCCTTACCTTAACCATTCGGAGTTAATGCCTTACCTTAACCATTCAGAGTTAATGCCTTACCTTAACCATTCGGAGTTAATGCCTTACCTTAACCATTCGGAGTTAATGCCTTACCTTAACCATTCTGAGTTAATGCCTTACCTTAACCATTCTGAGTTAATGCCTTACCTTAACCATTCGGAGTTAATGCCTTATCTTAACCATTCGGAGTTAATGCCTTACCTTAACCATTCGGAGTTAATGATCTTAACCTTGGAACGATACAGAGAAGTAACCATACTTCAAAATGTGGCTTTTGGAAGAACTTTGAAATTTGAAATTTGGGAAACATGGATGAATGTCTAATTCTGACGTGAGATTGAGAGTTTGTTTGTTATATATATTTTTTAAATCATTCACGATTGACAGTGATGATGGCCTATTTTGAAATGAGGTAGCCTATGTCTAACTTGGTGTTTGAGGGTAGAAAATTAGAAACATTTCTTTAGACGATATGCAGACGTTGCAATTGGAGGGTGCATGTATATTCTATAATGCTAGGCTATTCAATTGGCTACATCTGTCTGTACAAACATTGATAGAGGAATCATGGCATTATCAAAAATTCAAAAATCGCACTACACCACTGCTGAGCGTTACATCTGTAGCCAACTGACTCTTATTGAGGCACTACACCACTGCTGAGCGTTACATCTGGAGCCAATGCATATACTATACTGACTCTTATTGAGCTAATGTATTATTATATTTCAATTCATCATGTTTAAATTGAGAAAAGTTAGCTGGGTTAACTTGGTTAGTGGAATTCCAAGTCAGGAGGAGGCCAGGTCCAGTTCAGAGAGCGGAGCTCTGCTGGTTAAGGAAGAGGGTAGTAGGGGAGAGAGGAAGAGGGTAGTAGGGGAGAGAGGAATAGGAAGAAGGTAGTAGGGGAGAGAGGAAGAGGGTAGTAGGGGAGAGAGGAAGAGGAAGAGGGTAGTAGGGGAGAGAGGAATAGGAAGAGGGTAGTAGGGGAGAGAGGAAGAGGAAGAGGGTAGTAGGAGAGAGAGGAAGAGGGTAGTAGGGGAGAGAGGAAGAGGAAGAGGGTAGTAGGGGAGAGAGGAATAGGAAGAAGGTAGTAGGGGAGAGAGGAATAGGAAGAGGGTAGTAGGGGAGAGAGGAAGAGGAAGAGGGTAGTAGGGGAGAGAGGAAGAGGGTAGTAGGGGAGAGAGGAAGAGGAAGAGGGTAGTAGGGGAGAGAGGAAGAGGAAGAGGGTAGTAGGGGAGAGAGGAAGAGGAAGAGGGTAGTAGGGGAGAGAGGAAGAGGGTAGTAGGGGAGAGAGGAAGAGGAAGAGGGTAGTAGGGGAGAGAGGAAGAGGGTAGTAGGGGAGAGAGGAAGAGGGTAGTAGGGGAGAGAGGAAGAGGAAGAGGGTAGAAGGGGAGAGAGGAAGAGGAAGAGGGTAGTAGGGGAGAGAGGAAGAGGGTAGTAGGGGAGAGAGGAAGAGGGTAGTAGGGGAGAGAGGAAGAGGAAGAGGGTAGTAGGGGAGAGAGGAAGAGGAAGAGGGTAGTAGGAGAGAGAGGAAGAGGAAGAGGGTAGTAGGAGAGAGAGGAAGAGGAAGAGGGTAGTAGGGGAGAGAGGAAGAGGGTAGTAGGGGAAAGAGGAAGAGGGTAGTAGGAGAGAGAGGAAGAGGGTAGTAGGGGAAAGAGGAAGAGGGTAGTAGGGAAGAGAGGAAGAGGAAGAGGGTAGTAGGGGAGAGAGGAAGAGGAAGAGGGTAGTAGGGGAGAGAGGAAGAAGGTAGTAGGGGAGAGAGGAAGAGAGTAGTAGGGGAGAGAGGAAGAGGAAGAGGGTAGTAGGGGAGAGAGGAAGAGGAAGAGGGTAGTAGGGGAGAGAGGAAGAGGAAGAGGGTAGTAGGGGAGAGAGGAAGAGGAAGAGGGTAGTAGGAGAGAGAGGAAGAGGAAGAGGGGTAGTAGGAGAGAGAGGAAGAGGGTAGTAGGAGAGAGAGGAAGAGGGTAGTAGGGGAGAGAGGAAGAGGAAGAGGGTAGTAGGGGAGAGAGGAAGAGGAAGAGGGTAGTAGGGGAGAGAGGAAGAGGGTAGTAGGGGAGAGAGGAATAGGAAGAGGGTAGTAGGGGAGAGAGGAAGAGGGTAGTAGGAGAGAGAGGAAGAGGAAGAGGGTAGTAGGGGAGAGAGGAAGAGGAAGAGGGTAGTAGGGGAGAGAGGAAGAGGAAGAGGGTAGTAGGGGAGAGAGGAAGAGGAAGAGGGTAGTAGGGGAGAGAGGAAGAGGAAGAGGGTAGTAGGGGAAAGAGGAAGAGGGTAGTAGGAGAGAGAGGAAGAGGGTAGTAGGGGAGAGAGGAGGAGGAAGAGGGTAGTAGGGGAGAGAGGAGGAGGAAGAGGGTAGTAGGGGAGAGAGGAAGAGGAAGAGGGTAGTAGGGGAGAGAGGAAGAGGAAGAGGGTAGTAGGGGAGAGAGGAAGAGGAAGAGGGTAGTAGGGGAGAGAGGAAGAGGAAGAGGGTAGTAGGGAAGAGAGGAAGAGGGTAGTAGGGGAGAGAGGAGGAGGAAGAGGGTAGTAGGGGAGAGAGGAAGAGGAAGAGGGTAGTAGGGGAGAGAGGAAGAGGAAGAGGGTAGTAGGGGAGAGAGGAATGGGAAGAGGGTAGTAGGGGAGAGAGGAAGAGGGAAGAGAGGAAGAGGGTAGTAGGGGAGAGAGGAAGAGGAAGAGGGTAGTAGGGGAGAGAGGAAGAGGAAGAGGGTAGTAGGGGAGAGAGGAAGAGGAAGAGGATAGTAGGGGAGAGAGGAAGAGGAAGAGGGTAGTAGGGGAGAGAGGAAGAAGGTAGTAGGGGAGAGAGGAAGAGAGTAGTAGGGGAGAGAGGAAGAGGAAGAGGGTAGTAGGGGAGAGAGGAAGAAGGTAGTAGGGGAGAGAGGAAGAGAGTAGTAGGGGAGAGAGGAAGAGGAAGAGGGTAGTAGGGGAGAGAGGAAGAGGAAGAGGGTAGTAGGGGAGAGAGGAAGAGGAAGAGGGTAGTAGGGGAGAGAGGAAGAAGGTAGTAGGGGAGAGAGGAAGAGAGTAGTAGGGGAGAGAGGAAGAGGAAGAGGGTAGTAGGGGAGAGAGGAAGAAGGTAGTAGGGGAGAGAGGAAGAGAGTAGTAGGGGAGAGAGGAAGAGGAAGAGGGTAGTAGGGGAGAGAGGAAGAGGAAGAGGGTAGTAGGGGAGAGAGGAAGAGGAAGAGGGTAGTAGGAGAGAGAGGAAGAGGAAGAGGGTAGTAGGGGAGAGAGGAAGAGGGTAGTAGGGGAGAGAGGAAGAGGAAGAGGGTAGTAGGGGAAAGAGGAAGAGGGTAGTAGGAGAGAGAGGAAGAAGGTAGTAGGGGAGAGAGGAAGAGGAAGAGGGTAGTAGGGGAGAGAGGAAGAGGGTAGTAGGGGAGAGAGGAAGAGGAAGAGGGTAGTAGGGGAAAGAGGAAGAGGGTAGTAGGAGAGAGAGGAAGAAGGTAGTAGGGGAGAGAGGAAGAGGAAGAGGGTAGTAGGGGAGAGAGGAAGAGGGTAGTAGGGGAGAGAGGAAGAGGAAGAGGGTAGTAGGGGAGAGAGGAAGAGGAAGAGGGTAGTAGGGGAGAGAGGAAGAGGAAGAGGGTAGTAGGGGAAAGAGGAAGAGGAAGAGGGTAGTAGGGGAAAGAGGAAGAGGGTAGTAGGGGAAAGAGGAAGAGGGTAGTAGGAGAGAGAGGAAGAGGGTAGTAGGGGAGAGGGGAGAGAGGAAGAGGGTAGTAGGGGAGAGAGGAAGAGGGAAGAGAGGAAGAGGGTAGTAGGGGAGAGAGGAAGAGGGGAGAGAGGAACAATGGGTACATATTGAAGATGCGCATGCTCATCCCCAGAATCTTTTAACGTGTCTATTATCAAAGGATAAAGCTAATAACATTAACAACTTCCTAGTTAAGAACACTATAGCAATATGGAAGGAAATGAAACGTATTCGACAAGAACCAGTATCACTCCCTATAAACACAACCCTATGGAACAATCCTTGGATAGCTTTTCAGAATTCACCGATAAATTGGTCCACATGGAAAACTAAAGCATAGAAACCGTGAATGACTGTATTAATAATATATATAATACATGGATTTCCAAGACAGAATTAAATAGCAATTTTGGACTGGCCAATGTAGATACAGTATTTTCAATTACATGCAACTTAAAAGTTTAATATCAAGACATTTTGATTTGAAATCTTTTGGACTATCTTGGGGAATCCTATTTGAGTTAGAAAAGGATATTCATATGATAGGATATACCAAACCTTGCAGAGAGCCGATCCAACTGACAATCTCTTAGAAAGAAATATAAATTATTGGAACCAAGACTTAAAAAGAACTGATATTGGCACAAGATGGAGGGAATGTAGGAACATTAATCCAGTATAAACTAATGTATAAAATGTATTATGCAAGAGACAAAATTTCACAAATTGTACAGCACAACAGCAGAGTCATGTCTGAAGTGTAAAACTATCAATGACTCAATAATCCATCCTTCTGGGAATGTTATAAAGTCAAAAAGTTATGGGCGGAACTAGGGCTGTGGTGGTCATGAAATTCTGTCGGCCGGTGATTGTCAAGCAAATAACTGCCGGTCTCACGGTAATTGACCGTTAATTAACATAAACCATTTAGCATCCCCTGGCTTCCACACAGCCTGCAAGCCACTAATGCAGACCTTTGGAACATCTACATTTTAAAAAGTCTAATAAATCCATGTAATATAGCCTACACCATCACAATAAATCCATTATTTATTTCAGACAGGTCTAAAGAAGCATGACATGAAGAAAATGTAGTCTATTTACATTTACATTTTAGTCATTTAGCAGACGCTCTTATCCAGAGCGACTTACAGTTAGTGATTAGATATTTTTTTTATACTGGCCCCCTGTGGGAATCGAACCCACAACCCTGGCGTTGCAAACGCCATGCTCTATCAACTGAGCTACATCCCTGCCGGCCATTCCCTCCCCTACCCTAGACGACGCTGGGCCAATTGTGCGCCGCCCATGAGTCTCCCGGTCGCGGCCGGCTGCGACAGAGCCTGGATTCGAACCAGGATCTCTAGTGGCACAGTTAGCACTGCGATGCAGTGCCTTAGACCACTGCGCCACTCAGGAGCTCACTATTTCAGAAGAACAGAATAGCATCCTCTGAGTTGTCCTTATGTTAGGTCCTGATCTGGCTATGCCATATGGCTGTGGGCTACACTAGTTCATTTAGCAGACAAGATTTGTTTCGGATTCCATGGCATTATTTTATATCATTTTATAGTATGAAGAATACAATTGAACAAAGCTGAATAAAATAGAAAACATATTTTCTCCAAATGATTTGAGGGAGTGCGCACATGCAGCTATTCGGTTAACAAAGAAACATGTCCTCTTATATACTTAATTTAGAGTTATTTATGTAACTTTAGTTGTGATACAAATGTTGTGATATAGGTTTAGATTTTTAATACATTCTAAGGCTGCATGATGCGACTCTGATTGATGATTTGAAAAAAGTTGCATGAAAGGCATGAGCTCTGCTTTGTTTTTTGCACAGGCTGCACACACTTCATCAGTCTCTCATTCACAATTTGACAAGCACTTGATAATGCCTAGAATTTCCCAACTGCATCCCCTTTATGTGGCCATAATGCCCCCTAAAAAAATCCATGCCTTTTGCGGCCAGTGGCCATTGTGCCCTTGGGCTGAATATAATAATGATAATTCCCTTCTCCCGGTTGCACCTCTCACTCACCTGGCTTACTGTCACGTGATCTTTCTCACAGGCTACAAGTAAAGACAGACACATCCTGGACACAACTGCGCGCGTCCTTATCCAATTCCGTGGCGCATATTGAAGATATTGAAAGAACTGTCCACCACAGGAGGTTGGTGGCACCTTAATTGGGGAGGACTCGTGGTAATGACTGGAGCGGAATCAGTGGAATGGGGAGAACGGGCTCGTGGTAATGACTGGAGCAGAATCAGTGGTATGGGGAGAACGGGCTCGTGGTAATGGCTGGAGCGGAATCAGTGGTATGGGGAGAACGGGCTCGTGGTAATGACTGGAGCGGAATCAGTGGTATGGGGAGAACGGGCTCGTGGTAATGACTGGAGCGGAATCAGTGGTATGGGGAGAACGGGCTCGTGGTAATGACTGGAGCGGAATCAGTGGTATGGGGAGAACGGGCTCGTGGTAATGGCTGGAGCGGAATCAGTGGTATGGGGAGAACGGGCTCGTGGTAATGACTGGAGCGGAATCAGTGGTATGGGGAGAACGGGCTCGTGGTAATGACTGGAGCGGAATCAGTGGTATGGAATCAATACCAGGTGTTTGATGCCATTCCATTTGCGCCGTTCCGGACATTACTATGAGCCGTTCTCCCCTCAGCAGCCTCCACTGCTGTCCACATTTACCTTTCGTCAGCCAACAAGATGAGTGATGAGCCAAACGAACAGCAAAAGCACTAGCATATGTCAATCTACTATCCCCCAATGAACAAAAGTTGATCTGTTCTATTCTGTGTGAGAAAGAAATATTCCAAACATAGTCTGGGACAGTTGCGGGATGCATTAATCCAACCACTAGCATTAAACAACCTGTTTTAAGCAATGAGCCTGACGCAACGTTTAGCGTAAAATGTTGATAAACTATTAGGCTATTTCTTCACATTATAAGTGCAGCAATGCGCACACGGCAGTAGGCTATAAGTGCAAATGTTCCATTAGCAGGAAAACACCACAAATGCGATTATGCATATAACGCTTTTATTATAAAGGTGCATTTTTATGGTGAAAATGATCTTCCCCAAACTTGAAACTCACGCGCTGCGTATGTACAGTGGGGGAAAAAAGTATTTAGTCAGCCACCAATTGTGCAAGTTCTCCCACTTAAAAAGATGAGAGAGGCCTGTAATTTTCATCATAGGTACACGTCAACTATGACAGACAAATTGAGGAAAAAAAATCCAGAAAATCACATTGTAGGATTTTTTATGAATTTATTTGCAAATTATGGTGGAAAATAAGTATTTGGTCACCTAAAAACAAGCAAGATTTCAGAAAAATAGTTTGAAAATTCTAATTTTATGGAAAAGAGATTGTGTATGTTGATCTGCAAAGAGGAGTGGGACAAAATCCCTCCTGAGATGTGTGCAAACCTGGTGGCCAACTACAAGAAACGTCTGACCTCAGTACTTGGTGGCAAAACACTTGTTGGCAATCACAAAGTCATGTTTTGCAGAGGGGTCAAATACTTATTTCCCTCATTAAAATGCAAATCAATTTATAACATTTTTGACATGTGTTTTCCAGGATTTTTTTGTCTCTCACTGTTCAAATAAACCTACCATTAAAACTATAGACTGATCATTTCTATGTCAGTGGGCAAACGTACAAAATCAGCAGGGGATCAAATACTTTTTTCCCCCACAACTGTACTCCTTGTTCACCTATGACTGCATGGCCAAGCACGCCTCCAACTCAATCATCAAGTTTGCAGACGACACAACAGTAGTAGGCTTGATTACCAACAATGACGAGACCGCTCTGGGAGTGTGGTGCCAGGAAAATAACCTCTCTCTCAACGTCAACAAAACAAAGTAGATGATCGTGGACTTCAGGAAACAGCAGAGGGTGCACCCCCCTATCCACATCGACGGGACCGCAGTGGAGAAGGTGGAAAGCTTGAAGTTCCTTGGCATACACATCACTGACAATCTGAAATGGTCCACCCACGCAGACAGTATGGTGAAGAAGGCGCAACAGAGCCTCTTCAACCTCAGGAGACTGAAGAAATTTGGCTTGGCACCTAAAACCCTCACAAACTTTTACAGATGCACAATTGAGAGCATCCTGTCAGGCTGTATCACCGCCTGGTACGGCAACTGCACCGCCCGCAACCGCAGGGCTCTCCAGATGGGAGGAGGTCAGAGACCTGGCCGTGTGGTGCCAGGATAACAACCTCTGCCTCAACGTGATCAAGACAAAGGAGATGATTGTGGACTACAGGAAAAAAAAGAGGACTGAACTCGCCCCCATGCTCATCGACGGGGCTGTAGTGGAACAGGTTGAGAGCTTCAAGTTCCTTGGTGTCCACATCACCAACAAACTATCATGGTCCAAACACACCAAGACAGTCGTGTAACTCCCCAGTCTTTAACGATTACAAGCATACACATAGCATGATGCAGCCACCACTATGCTTGAAAATATGGAGAGGGGTACTCAGTAATGTGTTGTATTGGAT
The DNA here is from genome assembly GCF_964263955.1 of Coregonus lavaretus. Taxonomy (NCBI): domain Eukaryota; kingdom Metazoa; phylum Chordata; class Actinopteri; order Salmoniformes; family Salmonidae; genus Coregonus; species Coregonus lavaretus. Next base: position 57,865 of record NW_028163312.1, read on the forward strand.
TTGCCCCAAACATAACACTTCATGACAAAAAGTTAATTGCTTTGCCACATTTTTTGCAGTTTTACTTTAGTGCCTTGTTGCAAACAGGATGCATGTTTTGGAATATTTTTTATTCTGTACAGGCTTCCTTCTTTTCACTCTGTCAATTAGGTTAGTATTGTGGAGTAACTACAATGTTGTTGATCCATCCTCAGTTTTCTCCTATCACAGCAATTAAACTCAGTAACTGTTTTAAAGTCACCATTGGCTTCATGTTGAAATCCCTGAGCGGTTTCCTTCCTCTCCGGCAACTGAGTTAGGAAGGACGCCTCTATCTTTGTAGTGACTACCAATAGGTGCCTACCAATAGGTGCCCTTCTTTGTGAGGCACTGGAAAACCTCCCTAGTCTTTGTGGTTGAAACTGTGTTTGAAATTCACTGCTTGACTGAGAGACTTTACAGATAATTGTATGTGTGGGGTACAGAGATGAGGTAGTCATTCAAAAATTAAATTAAACACTATTATTAGAGTCCATGCAACTTATTATGGGACTTGTTAAGCACATCTTTACTCCTGAACTTATTTAGGCTTGCATAACAAAGGGGTTGAATACTTATTGACTCAAGACATTTCAGCTTTTCATTTTTAATTAATTTGTAAACATTTCGAAAAATATCATTCCACTTTGACATTATGGGGTATTGTGTGTAGGCCAGTGACAAAAACAATCTCAGTTTAATCAATTTTAAATTCAGGCTGTAACACAACAAAATGTGGAAAAAATGTGAATACTTTCTGAAGGCATTGTAGCTGGAAGTGTTGAATAATTTTTGTTTTAGTTTTTTCGTAAGAGTTCCCAATCAAGATTTTACGCAGCACCAGTGGTGTGTATTCATGGATGCCAAGGGAAGCCAGGCTTCCCCCCAAAATGGACAAAAACAATTAAATAATCTTTAGTCTCTCTGTGTTTCATAATTTTCCTTCAATTCACAAGAGGCTGAATATATTTCACCGGAGAAAGCATCTGAGCGAGCGAACCAGCACCCCTCTGTCTCTGTATGTATAGCCCGTCTATCTGATGCTGTCTGGTCAAAAAGACTATGATATTGTTACCGCCTGTAGCATTGAATGCAAGGGAAGCCGGCAAGCATTTGGCCTCCCTTGAGACATATAGTGGCGCAGTGGTCTAAGGCACTGCATCGCAGTGCTAGCTGTGCCACTAGAGATCCTGGTTCGAATCCAGGCTCTGTCGTAGCCGGCTGCGACCGGGAGACCCATGGGGCGGCGCACAATTGGCCCAGCGTTGTCCAGGGTAGGGGAGGGAATGGCTGGCAGGGATGTAGCTCAGTTGGTAGAGCATGGCGTTTGCAACGCCAGGGTTGTGGGTTCGATTCCCACGGGGGGCCAGTATGAAAAAAATAATGTATGCACTAACTGTAAGTCGCTCTGGATAAGAGCGTCTGCTAAATGTAAATATATTTTTTATACAATAATAGCCAATCAGCGTTGAGCTAAACTGAGTTAGCTCAACTGTGAATGGTCCTGGCGTGAATGGTCCTGGCTTCCCACCAATCACATCACAACCACACTGCTAGGACCTATTTCATGTCTCAGCCTTCTCCACAACCACACTGCTAGGACCTATTCATGTCTCAGCCTTCTCCACAACCACACTGCTAGGACCTATTCATGTCTCAGCCTATGGATGTTTATACTAGCCTACATGTAGATCAGGGCTACAACGTTTTAAATGTGTTTTTATCATCATTATCTGGCCTATCATGTGACTGGTCTGGCTGGTTCACCAAGTGTCCAATAGAGAGCTACTCCAGGAATCCACTGAGGTGAAGCCTAGCCTCCTCCTGCCTTCATAACTCATGAAGGCCATGCAGTAAAATACATTCCATGTGATCCTGTCAATTCTGTAACACATTCTATTGACTGACTGACCTAGTCTATATAGACATTCAGATCTATTGACTGACTGACCTAGTCTATATAGACATTCAGATCTATTGACTGACTGACCTAGTCTATATAGACATTCAGATATATTGACTGACTGACCTAGTCTACATAGACATTCAGATCTATTGATTGACTGACTGACCTAGTCTATATAGACATTCAGATATATTGACTGACTGACCTAGTCTATATAGACATTCAGATATATTGACTGACTGACCTAGTCTATACAGACATTCAGATCTATTGACTGACTGACCTAGTCTATATAGACATTCAGATATATTGACTGACTGACTGACTTAGTCTATATATGTCATGAACCCTGCATCCTGAGTCGGTTCCTGCCTGTGTTGCCATTTTTCTGCTCGGAATCTCCAGTTTCCTGAGGGTTCTTGAACGCTCCCGGCCTGGTTGCCGGGCGACGTTGCTAGGCGGGAGATCTCCCGATTAACCGCACCTGCATCTCATCAGCGATCTGCACACCTGGTCCTGATCATCACCCTTCTTAAGCCCTGACCTGACATCCATTCCCTGCCGGATCGTTAGCCATGAACAGTATGTTTGTCAGTGTATCAGCCTTGGAGTTTTCTAGCGTTAGCGTTGTTGTTTTGCACCTTGTTGGCTTGCCGTGTACTTACCTCCGTTTTGTTTCTATCTGCAGTCAATCTCCCGGAACCTTCACCCAACCCCTGCCTGGTTGTCGGCGGCTGCCGAGCCATTCTTGGATCTGCCACTGCACCTCCACCAACTCATCTCCGCCGCCCGCTCTGTCCCCTGGATTATTCTACATCGTTTTTTGAATCTGTTAAATAAATACTCACCTTCGTTTCAACTCACCTTGTCCTGGTCTGCTTATGGGTTCTGGCTTAGTAAACCGTGACAGAACGATCCGGCCAGAAATGAACCCAGCGGACCTGGACTCTGTTCGCCATGCCATTACCCATCAGGAGAAGATGTTGGGACAACATAGCACGGCACTACAGGAGATAGCATTGTCCGTTCGGAACTTTTCTACCAGTCTGACGAAGATCCAGGCTCAGCTCAGTTTGCCGGTGGAGAATCCACGACCGGTTTCACCCATCTCGCCTGCCGCTTCTGGAGCTGTGCCCTTCCGTGAGCCCAAGGTTCCGACGCCAGATAAATATGAGGGGGAGTTGGGAAGATGCCGTTCTTTCCTTATGCAGTGTGGGTTAGTGTTCGATCTACAGCCCCACTCTTATGCCACAGACAAGGCTAGGATAGCCTTTGTCATTGAGTTGCTGCGTGGTCGAGCTCTGGAGTGGGCTTCAGCCGTTTGGGAACGACAGGACACCTGCATGGCTTCATACCAGGAGTTCACGGCCGAGATGAGGAGGCTATTTGACCATCCCGTCCGAGGTATGGACGCAGCTAGGCGCCTGTTTTCGCTTCGCCAAGGAACTCGCAGCGTTGCCGACTTCGTGATCGAGTTCAGGACTTTGGCTGTGGAGAGTGGGTGGAATGAGGAGTCTCTGCAAGCAGCCTTTTACCAGGGGCTGTCGGAGCAGCTCAAGGATGAGTTGATCTCCTATCCGGAGCCTAGTGACCTGGACAGCTTGGTAGCCTTGTCTATTCGGGTGGATAACAGAGTTCGAGAGAGAAGGAGGGAGAAGCAATGGGGCCCGTCCAATCAATCAGCTTCTCAGTTCCCAGTCGGGTCAGGGGGTGGACCAGAATACGTAGATCATTGTCCACCACACAGGATTAGTGGAGAGGTCCTGCCTCCAGATTCTGAACCCATGCAAGTAAGGCGGCACGGGTTAACCAAGGAGGAGCGCCAACATAGACGTAAGACCAACTGCTGCCTCTACTGTGGTAGTTCGGGACATTACATCTCCACTTGTCCCCGGCGGTCGTCAAACTGCTCGGCTCGTTAAAGTTGGGAGGACTTTTAGCGAGCCAGTTTCAACCTCTCAATACCTCTGTCAGACCCCGTTTCCCGGCTACCCTCATGAACAGGAATCAGAGTTTAGCGATTAACGCTTTCGTCGATTCAGGTGCCGATGGAAGCTTTATTGATGCCGACGTGGTGGAACAGCTGGGGCTTTCCAAGGAGCGATTACCGGAAGCCATTGAAGCTACCACTCTGAACGGCAGTAGTCTGGCACGTATCACGATGAGGACTGAACCGGTTAAGATGCTGTTGTCAGGGAATCATTCTGAGGTGATCTCATTCTTCATTCTGCCTTCTTCCCATGTTCCTCTGGTCCTTGGATACCCCTGGCTGAAAGAACACAATCCCACGTTCGATTGGGTGACTGGCAAGGTAACTAGTTGGAGCCTTGATTGTCATGCTAACTGCCTCAAGACTGCCTGTTCCCATTCTGTTCCCAGTCAGGTGATTGAGGCTAAACCCCCAGATTTGTCCCTGGTTACCGAGACATATCACGATTTGGGGGAAGTGTTCAGTAAGCAGAGGGCTCTGTCACTCCCTCCCCACCGACCATATGATTGTGCCATAAACCTGTTCCCTGGAGCTGTCTATCCCAAGGGACGGTTATACAGCATCTCCCGACCTGAACGTGAGGCTTTGGAGACCTACATCAAGGAGTTCCTAGCTGCTGGTCTCATTCGTCCCTCGTCATCACCCCTGGGGGCAGGATTCTTCTTTGTGGGTAAGAAGGATGGCTCTCTTCGACCGTGTATTGATTATCGGGGGTTGAATGATATCACGGTCAAGAACAAGTATCCCCTGCCCTTGATGAGCTCTGCCTTCGACTCCTTACAGGGTGCTACTGTGTTCACCAAGCTAGACCTACGCAATGCGTATCACCTGGTCCGGATCAGAGAGGGGGACGAGTGGTTGACGGGTTTCAATACACCGATGGGTCACTTCGAGTATCAGGTGATGCCGTTTGGACTGACCAATGCTCCAGCAGTGTTCCAGAGTATGGTTAATGATGTCCTGAGAGATATGATCGGTCTCTTTGTGTTTGTTTACCTGGATGACATTCTTATCTTCTCGAAGGAACCTTCCAGCCACGTCCAGCATGTCAGGCAGGTTCTGCAGCGATTGTTGGAGAATCGCCTGTTCGTGAAGGCCGAGAAGTGCGAATTTCACGCCCACACTACATCCTTCCTCGGGTACATCATCTCCAGGGGAGAGATTAGGATGGACCAGGAGAAGGTTAGGGCGGTTCTGGAATGGGCCCAGCCCGGTACGAGATTGCAGCTCCAGAGGTTTCTGGGGTTTGCAAATTTCTATCGCAGATTCATCCGGGATTACAGCCGTGTGGCCGCTCCTTTAACTGCCCTGACTTCCAGTACCAGGAACTTCAGTTGGAATCCTGAGGCGGACCGAGCGTTCCTGGATTTGAAGAGGCGATTCACCAACGCACCGATTCTCTCTCAACCTGACACGGCCCATCAGTTCGTCGTGGAAGTGGATGCGTCTGATGTGGGGGTTGGCGCCATCCTGTCCCAGCAAAGCTCCACTGACGGGAAACTCCATCCCTGCGCCTACTACTCTCGTCGTCTTTCGTCTGCGGAGAGGAACTACGATGTGGGTAACCGGGAGCTTCTCGCGGTGAAGCTTGCCTTGGAGGAGTGGCGCCACTGGTTGGAGGGGGCGGAGCAACCGTTTATTGTCTGGACCGACCACAAGAATCTTGCTTACGTGCAATCGGCTAGACGTCTCAACTCCCGTCAGGCCAGGTGGGCTTTGATTTTCGGACGCTTTAATTTTTCCCTGACGTTCCGACCTGGGTCTAAGAACGGCAAGGCGGACGCCTTGTCCCGGATGTTCTCCAAGACGGAGGAGAGTGGGACCAAGACCGAGACGATTCTTCCCCGGAACTGTGTCGTGGGAGCAGTTATGTGGAGGATTGAGGAGGAGGTTATGGCGGCCCTTCGGACGCAGCCCGGTCCCGGTAACGGTCCACCAGGTCGTTTGTTTGTGCCGGAGTCGGTTCGTTCTGCTGTCCTCCAATGGTCCCACGCCAGCAAGATGGCTTGTCACCCTGGCGTGGCTCGGACGATGGCGTTACTTCGCAGACGATTTTGGTGGCCGGCCATGGGAGAAGATACTCGGAGGTTTGTTGCTGCCTGTCCAGTGTGTGCGCAGAATAAGAGTGCCAACCGGCCCAGCTCTGGACTACTTCACCCCCTCCCTATTCCCCGGCGACCATGGTCGCATCTGGCCCTGGACTTTGTCACTGGGTTGCCCTCTTCTGAGGGGAACACGGTCATTCTGACTATCGTGGACAGATTCAGCAAGTTCGCCCACTTTGTGCCCATTTCCAAGCTTCCCTCGGCCTCTGAGACGTCCGAGATCCTGGTTAGGGAGGTTTTCAGGGTCCACGGGTTGCCCAGTGACATTGTTTCCGACCGTGGTCCTCAGTTCACCTCTGCTGTCTGGAAGTCCTTCTGTTTGGCCATTGGAGCTACAGTCAGTCTCACATCTGGTTTTCACCCCCAATCTAATGGTCAGGCGGAGAGAGCCAACCAGAAGATGGAATCCACGCTACGCTGCCTTGTCTCCTCCAACCCCACCTCCTGGGTCTCTCAGTTGCCTTGGGTTGAGTATGCCCACAATACTCTCCCTACATCTGCCACTGGGATGTCTCCCTTCCAGTGCCTGTATGGCTACCAACCTCCCTTGTTTCCTTCTCAGGAGAGAGATCTCTCAGTGCCCTCTGTTCAGGCCCACATTCGTCGTTGCCACCGGACCTGGCATCGGGCCAGAAAGGCCCTCCTTAGAGTTTCTGACCGGTATCAGCTCCAGGCGAATCGGCGCCGGATTCCCGCCCCCACCTATACCATCGGAGATAGGGTCTGGTTGGCCACACGGGATCTTCCTCTGCGGACTGAGTCTAAGAAACTGTCACCGAAGTTCATTGGTCCGTTTGTGGTGGAGAAGGTGATCAATCCTGTTGCGGTTCGACTCAAGTTACCTAGAACGCTCAGAGTCCATCCCACCTTTCATGTCTCCTGCCTCAAGCCTGTTCTCCTCAGTCCTCTGTTACCCCCTCCGCCTCCTCCTCCTCCCCCTCGGATGATCGGAGGTGGTCCTGCCTACATGGTGCGCCGCATTATGGATTCCAGACGGCGGGGCCGGGGTTTCCAGTATCTCGTGGACTGGGAGGGGTATGGTCCTGAAGAGAGGAGTTGGATTCCTCGGCGCCAGATCCTTGATGCTGACCTCCTTCGTGACTTCTACCGCCTCCATCCTGGCGCTCCGGGGAGTCCGCCCGGTGGCGTTCGTCGGAGGGGGGGTACTGTCATGAACCCTGCATCCTGAGTCGGTTCCTGCCTGTGTTGCCATTTTTCTGCTCGGAATCTCCAGTTTCCTGAGGGTTCTTGAACGCTCCCGGCCTGGTTGCCGGGCGACGTTGCTAGGCGGGAGATCTCCCGATTAACCGCACCTGCATCTCATCAGCGATCTGCACACCTGGTCCTGATCATCACCCTTCTTAAGCCCTGACCTGACATCCATTCCCTGCCGGATCGTTAGCCATGAACAGTATGTTTGTCAGTGTATCAGCCTTGGAGTTTTCTAGCGTTAGCTTTGTTGTTTTGCACCTTGTTGGCTTGCCATGTACTTACCTCCATTTTGTTTCTATCTGCAGTCAATCTCCCGGAACCTTCACCCAACCCCTGCCTGGTTGTCGGCGGCTGCCGAGCCATTCTTGGATCTGCCACTGCACCTCCACCAACTCATCTCCGCCGCCCGCTCTGTCCCCTGGATTATACTACATCGTTTTTTGAATCTGTTAAATAAATACTCACCTTCGTTTCAACTCACCTTGTCCTGGTCTGCTTCTGGGTTCTGGCTTAGTAAACCGTGACAATATAGACATTCAGATCTATTGACTGACTGACCTAGTCTATATAGACATTCAGATATATTGACTGACTGACCTAGTCTATATAGACATTCAGATCTATTGACTGACTGACCTAGTCTATATAGACATTCAGATATATTGACTGACTGACCTAGTCTATATAGACATTCAGATCTATTGACTGACTGACCTAGTCTATATAGACATTCAGATATATTGACTGACTGACCTAGTCTATATAGACATTCAGATCTATTGACTGACTGACCTAGTCTATATAGACATTCAGATCTATTGACTGACTGACCTAGTCTATATAGACATTCAGATATATTGACTGACTGACCTAGTCTATATAGACATTCAGATCTATTGACTGACTGACCTAGTCTATATAGACATTCAGATCTATTGACTGTCTGACCTAGTCTATATAGACATTCAGATATATTGACTGACTGACCTAGTCTATATAGACATTCAGATATATTGACTGACTGACCTAGTCTATATAGACTCTGATACCTCCTGCGCCTCGACCTGTTGCTTCGGCCTGTTGTTTCCTAAGTTTGTTTTATTTTGTGTTTTTGTCAACACCTGCTACCAACTAGCCAGCTAGCTAGCTAGGTTGTAATGGAGCCCGTTTCACCTGGAATAGCTAACAAACGTTTCCAGCGCTGTAGAAGCTGTGTTCATTGTGCTCTTGTTTGGGACAATATTGACAACCCAGAGTTCCAATGTAGCAATTGTTTGCTAGTGGAGGACTACAGGAATTAGGTGGCTATGCTTAGTAAACAAATCTCAATTCTGTGCCAACTTATGGGGAAAACACAAATTGGAAATGTCTCGTTCTCAACTCCTATGGCCGCTCGGGCCTGATGGATGTTTCCCCGCCTTGTCATCTGTCCCTATCTGAATGGCCTGTTCTACCTGGAACTTGCCTGCCAAGGAAGTCGTCTCCATCTGCTTCTCCTCCTCCATCCTGTAGTGAAGTAGAAGGTTCCAATCAGCGCTGGTCCCATGTCACATGTCGTGGAAACCGAAGGCAGCAGCATGCTTCTAAGCGGACAGGAGTGACAGCGAGAGGTTCGGAGCAGATTGACATAAGGAATAGCTTCGCTGCACTGGTCCCTGATCTACCTGTACCTTCATCACTGGGACTGCCTGTGTCTGGGACTGTCTGTGTCTGGGACTGCCTGTGTCTGGGACTGCCTGTGTCTGGGACTGCCTGTGTCTGGGACTGCCTGTGTCTGGGACTGCCTGTGTCTGTGACGGTGGTGCTGACTCCAACTACGCTGACTCCAGCAGTGGCTTCGTCGTTGAGTTCGGCTCCTTTCCCTCTCTCTGGATCTGACAGGGCACTGCCTGCTGTGGGATGTCTGGACCTATCACTGGGAGCAGCGGGGGTACACTTTCCTGCTTCTCGTGGGCCCGTGAACGGCTCAACGAATTGTGTAAGGGGTAGGAATGGGCGGATTTCTCCATTCCCTTCTCCAGCCGTTGTATTGGGCAGCTCAATGGTGAGAAATGTCCCTGGAGCAAAAACTTTGTGCTATCAGGAGCACGAGTACAGGACATCAATAAGCTGCTCCCAAACATTTAAAACCAGCATCAGGAAATTGAGTCTATCATAGTTAATGTGGGATTCAATGAAATTATGAAGGGCAGCTCAGAACAGCTGAAGATGGATTTTAAAGAACTGATTGGGTCACTGCTTGACACCATCAAACGCCCCATAATATCTGGCCCTCTGCCTTTCCGTGGCATTGAATGGTTCAGCAGACTTTTAGCCCTCCATAACTGGCTACGAGACTATTGCAGATCTGTGGGTGTAACATTTATTAACAATTCTGATACCTTCTGGAAACAAAGCTCGTTTTATAAGGAGGATGGGATCCACCCAAATCATTTGGGTTCTTATCAATGACCCAAGCCCAGCTCAGTTAATCCCTACTACTGTGTCACTGAGTTGTCATAATGCTTCAGCAAATGTTCAGTATCCCAGGGGCGTTGGAAGACACAATGTAAGTAACCTAATGTATGTCCCTCTTACTGCCCTGAATGTTATACTGTTAGCACTGAGGCGGTGAGTCCTAACAGGAAGGCCACTGTGTGCAGCTCACCCTGCACTAACATAAAGAACATGAGCATGTCTACCTCTACTAAGCATCCCAGAAAAGTGCTAAAAAATAGCTTATTTAGCATAAGAAAGAAGGTTCATGAAGTCAATAATTTGCTAGTAACAGATGACATTCATATTCTGACTTTGGAAACTCACTTAGATAATTCCTTTGATGATACAGTGGTAGCAATAAATGGTTATAACATTTACAGAAAAGACAGAAATGCCAATGGGGGCAGTTTTGCGGTCTATATTAAGAACCACATTCCTGTAAAGATTAGAGAGGATCTCATGTTAAATACTGTTGAAGTAATATGGCTACAGGTTCATCTGCCTCACCTAAAGCCCATTCTGGTGGGAAGCTGCTATAGACCACGAAATGCTAACAGTCAGTATCTGGATAATGTGTGAAATACTTGATAATGTATGTGATATCAACAGAGAGGTATATTTTCTGGGTGATTTAAATATTGACTGGCTTTCATCAAGTTGTCCAGTCAAGAAAGAGCCTCAAACTGTAACTAGTAACCAGTGCCTGCAATCTGGTTCAGGTTATCAGTCAACCTACCAGGGTAGTTACAAACAGCACAGGAATGAAATCATCAATATGTATTTATCACATCTTTACTAATGCTGCTGAAATTTGCTTTAAAGCAGTATCCAAATCCAACGGATATAGTGATCACAATATAGTAGCCATATCTAGGAAAACCAAAGCTCCAAAGGCTGGGCCTAATATAGTGTATAAGAGGTCATACAATATGTTTTGTAGTGATTCCTATGTTGTTGATGTGAAGAATATTTGTTGATATGTGGTGGGTAATGAGGAGCAACCAGATGCTGCGCTTTACACATTTATGAAATTGCTTATCCCAGTTACTAATCAGCATGCACCCATTAAGAAAATGACTGTAAAAAACGGTTAAATCCCCGTGGATTGATGAGGAATTGAAAAATGGTATGGTTGAGAGGGATGAGAGGGATGAGGCAAAAGAGATGGCAAATAAGTCTGGCTGCACAACCGATTGGCAAACGTACTGCAAATTGAGAAATCATGTGACTAAACTGAATAAAAAGAAGAAGAAACTATACTATGAAACAAAGATAAATGACATAAAGAATGATAGTAAAAAGCTCTGGAGCACCTTAAATGAAATGTTGGGAAAAAAGGCAAACTCAGCTCCATCATGAATTGAATCAGATGGCTCATTCATCACCAAACCCACTGATATTGCCAACTACTTTAGTGATTTTTTCATTAAAGATTAGCAAACTTAGACATGACATGCCAGCAACAAACACTGACACTACACATCCAAGTATATCTGATCAAATTATGAAACACAAGAATTGTACTTTTGAATTCCGTAAAGTGAGTGTGGAAGAGGTGAAAAAAGTATTGTTATCTATCAATAATGACAAGCCACCGGGGTCTGACAACTTGGATGGAAAATTACTGAGGATAATTGGGTGGTGGTTGGGAGAGGTTGTGTTTTCTCTAGCAGGAGGTAAGCTTGGCTTCTTATATGGTGTTGAGTAAAGCTTAAACCATGTATTTAGATTGTAGGTAGGTAGTTGTAGTTAGGTATTGTAGGTAGTTTATTTAGGTAGTTATTGTAGGTTTTTGTAGGTAATTATTGTAGGTAAGTATTGTATACGGCGGAGCCCGGCGAAGCACGAGGCTAGCTAGCTAGCGGGTAGCTACTGGTAACATTTAGCAACGGTGGATAGTTGTTTCCAATGTTATTTCATATACATAGCTTGGGCTTTGTCGAGTAAGGCTTAATTATGTATTTAGATTGTAGTTAGGTATTGTAGGTAGGCATCGTGGGCTGTTGTGGGTAGTTATTGTAGGTTAGCATTGTATTCGGCGGTGCCGGGTGTAGCACGAAGCTAGCTAGCTAGCCGTTTTTCAAATAAAGTCAACACAGTAGCCATTGCTAGCTAGCCAACACGACCAGCTAACTGTACTGTAGCAGCTAAATACAATATATTTGTGCTAGCCAGCCAACGTTTAATTATTGCTGCGTTATGAAATGAACTAGACACGGACACGAATTATCTGTTTAGTGTGTTAACACACTATTGGTAGTTTGTTGTAACCAAGTATTGGTGCTAAACTGTGTGTTATTGGATGCTAGCATGCTAGTTAGCTATGGCGTCATAGTTAGGCATCGTGGGCTGTTGTGGGTAGTTATTGTAGGTTAGCATTGTATTCGGCGGTGCTGGGTGTAGCACGAAGCTAGCTAGCTAGCCGTTTTTCAAACAAAGTCAACACAGTAGCCATTGCTAGCTAGCCAACACGACCAGCTAACTGTACTGTAGCAGCTAAATACAATATATTTGTGCTAGCTAGCCAACGTTTAATTATTGCTGCGTTATGAAAGGAACTAGACACGGACACGAATTATCTGTTTAGTGTGTTAACACACTATTGGTAGTTTGTTGTAACCAAGTATTGGTGCTAAACTGTGTGTTATTGGATGCTAGCATGCTAGTTAGCTATGGCGTCATAGTTAGCTAGCTGAATAAAGTAAGTTGAGTCTATTCCTTGAAACATTGAACCGCTGTAGTTCACAACAATTCTAATTTCTAAAGTGGAAGTTGGGAGAGTTTTTATTCGGGTGGTTCAGTGAAACAATTATAGTTTCTGAGGTGGAAGTTTTGGTGAGGGAGGCCCTACTCTCTCCTTTCCCAGATGTTTAGTTCATTTCATTCCGATCTCCTCTGCATTATTGTAGCCATTTGCTACAGCCTGTCAACTATGCCTCTGCCTATCCCTGTTCTCTCCTCTCCGCACAGGCTACACAAACGCCTCACACCGCGTGGCTGCTGCCTCTCTAACCTGGTGGTCCCTGCACGCACCCCACACCTGGAGTTCCAGGTCTCAGGCAGCCTCTGGAACTGCCGTTCTGCTGCCAACAAGGCTGACTTCATCCCAGCCTATGCTAACCTCCAGTCCCTCGACTTCCTGGCGCTGACGGAAACATGGATTACCACTGAAAACACTGCTACTCCTACTGCTCTCTCCTTGTCTGACCATGTGTTCTCGCATACCCCGAGAGCATCTGGTCAGAGGGGTGGTGGCACAGGAATCCTCATCTCTCCCAAGTGGACATTCTCAATTTTTCCCCTAACCCATCTGTCTATCTCCTTATTTGAATTCCATGCTGTCACAGTCACTAGCCCATTTAAGCTTAATATCCTTGTCATCTATCGCCCTCCAAGTTCCCTTGGAGAGTTCATCAATGAGCTTGACGCCTTGATAAGTTCCTTTCCTGAGGATGGCTCACCCCTCACAGTTTTGGGGGATTTCAACCTCCCTACGTCTACATTTGACTCATTTCTCTCTGCCTCCTTCTTTCCACTCCTCTCCTCTTTTGACCTCACCCTCTCACCGTCCCCCCCTACTCACAAGGCAGGCAATACGCTTGACCTCGTCTTTACTAGATGCTGCTCTTCTACTAATCTCACTGCAACTCCCCTCCATGTCTCCGACCACTACTTTGTATCCTTTTCTCTCTCGCTCTCCTCCATCACTACTCACTCTGCCCCTACACAGATGGTAATGCGCCGCCGCAACCTTCGCTCTCTCTCTCCCACTACTCTCTCCTCTTCCATCCTATCATCTCTTCCCTCTGCTCAATCCTTCTCCCTCCAATCTCCTGATTCTGCCTCCTCAACCCTCCTCTCCTCCCTTTCTGCATCCTTTGACTCTCTGTGTCCCCTATCCTCCCGGCCGGCTCGGTCCTCCCCTCCAGCTCCGTGGCTTGATGACTCATTGCGAGCTCACAGAACAGAGCTCCGGGCAGCGGAGCGGAAATGGAAGAAAACTAAACTCCCTGCCGACCTGGCATCTTTTCACTCCCTCCTCTCTACATTTTCTTCATCTGTTTCTGCTGCTAAGGCCACTTTCTACCACTCTAAATTCCAAGCATCTGCCTCTAACCCTAGGAAGCTCTTTGCCACATTCTCCTCCCTGCTGAAATCCCCCCCCCCCCCCTCCTCTCTCTCTGTGGATGACTTCGTCAACCACTTTGAAAAGAAGGTTGACGACATCCGATCCTCGTTTGTTAAGTCTAATGACACTGCTGGTCCTGCTCACACTGCCCTACCCTATGCTTTGACTTCTTTCTCCCCTCTCTCTCCAGATAAAATCCTGCGACTTGTGACTGCAGGCCGCCCAACTACCTGCCCGCTTGACCCCATCCCCTCCTCTCTTCTCCAGACCATCTCCGGTGACCTTCTCCCCTACCTCACCTCGCTGATCAACTCATCCTTGACCGCTGGCTATGTCCCTTCCGTCTTCAAGAGAGCGAGAGTTGCACCCCTTCTCAAAAAACCAACACTCGATCCCACTGATGTCAACAACTACAGACCAGTATCCCTTCTTTCTTTTCTTTCCAAAACTATTGAGCGTGCCGTCTTTTGCCAACTCTCTTGCTATCTCTCTCAGAATGACCTTCTTGATCCAAACCAGTCAGGTTTCAGGACTGGTCATTCAGCTGAGACTGCTCTTCTCTGTGTCACGGAGGCTCTCCGCACTGCTAAAGCTAACTCTCTCTCCTCTGCTCTTGTCCTTCTAGACCTGTCTGCTGCCTTTGATACTGTGAACCATCAGATCCTCCTCTCCACTCTCTCCGAGCTGGGCATCTCCGGCGCGGCTCACTCCTGGATTGCGTCCTACCTGACCGGTCGCTCCTACCAAGTGGCGTGGCGAGAAGCTGTCTCCGCACCACGTGCTCTCACCACTGGTGTCCCCCAGGGCTCAGTTCTAGGCCCTCTCCTATTCTCCCTATACACCAAGTCACTTGGCTCTGTCATATCCTCACATGGCCTCTCCTATCATTGCTACGCTGACGACACACAACTAATCTTCTCCTTTCCCCCTTCTGATAACCAGGTGGCGAATCGCATCTCTGCATGTCTGGCAGACATATCAGTATGGATGACGGATCACCACCTCAAGCTGAACCCTGGCAAGACGGAGCTGCTCTTCCTCCCGGGGAAGGACTGCCCGTTCCATGATCTCGCCATCACGGTTGACAACTCCGTTGTGTCCTCCTCCCAGAGTGCGAAGAGCCTTGGCGTGACCCTGGACAACACCCTGTCGTTCTCCGCTAACATCAAGGCGGTGACCCGATCCTGCAGGTTCATGCTCTACAACATTCGGAGAGTACGACCCTGCCTTACACAGGAAGCGGCACAGGTCCTAATCCAGGCAATTGTCATCTCCCGTTTGGATTACTGCAACTCGCTGTTGGCTGGGCTCCCTGCCTGTGCCATTAAACCCCTACAACTCATCCAGAATGCCGCAGCCCGTCTGGTGTTCAACCTTCCCAAGTTATCTCACGTCACCCCGCTCCTCCGCACACTCCACTGGCTTCCAGTTGAAGCTTGCATCTGTTACAAGACCATGGTGCTTGCCTATGGAGCTGTGAGGGGATCGGCACCTCTGTACCTTCAGGCTCTGATCAGTCCCTACACCCAAACGAGGGCATTGCGTTCATCCACCTCTGGCCTGCTGGCTCCCCTTCCTCTGCGGAAGCATAGTTCCCGCTCAGCCCAGTCAAAACTGTTCGCTGCTCTGGCACCCCAATGGTGGAACAAGCTCCCTCACGACGCCAGGACAACGGAGTCACTCACCACCTTCCGGAGACATTTGAAACCCCACCTCTTTAAGGAATACCCGGGATAGGATAAAGTAATCCTTCTACCCCCCCGCAACCCCCCACCCCCTCCCCCACCCCCCCCCCCAAAAAAAAAAAATATATATATATATATATATATTGTAAAGTGGTTATCCCACTGGCTATAGGGTGAATGCACCAATTTGTAAGTCGCTCTGGATAAGAGCGTCTGCTAAATGACGTAAATGTAAATGTAATGTAAATGTAATAGCGGACGATATTGCCACTCCTATTTGCCATATCTTCAATTTAAGCCTACTAGAAAGTGTGTGACCCCAGGCTTGGAGGGAGGCAGAAGTCCTTCCGCTACCTAAGAATAGTAAAGCCCCCTTTACTGGCTCAAATAGCCGACCAATCAGCCTGTTACCAACCCTTAGTTAAGTTTTGGATAAAATTGTGTTTCACCAGATACAATGCTATTTTACTGTAAACAAATTGACAACAGAATTTCAGCATGCTTATAGGGAAGGACATTCAACAAGCACAGCACTTACACAAATGACTGATGATTGGCTGAGAGAAATTGATGATAAAAAGATTGTGGGGGCTGTTTTGTTACACTTCAGTGCTGCTTTTGACATTATCGATCATAGTCTGCTGCTGGAAAAACGTATGTGTTATGGCTTTACACCCCCTGCTATATTGTGGATAAAGAGTTACCTGTCTAACAGAACACATTCAAATACAGTGAGCTCATCCCTTCTCACCCAATCAGGCTTTAGTTCAGGTTCAGTAATGTGGTTAGGCCGCCCTGTAAGTGGGAAGGGCTTCACTTTAGCCAAACCCTTGTCCTTGGTAGCTGTGTCCTTAGCTAAAATGGGAAGTGCATCTAAAAATGACTCTCGATAGTTTGGATTGCTCTCTGCCTCCCTGTGATAAGAATGTCATCCAGAAAGCAACTCCAGTTACACCCTGTAAGACCTGGTCCATAAGTGCTTGATACTCCATAAGGCAGTCTATCATCTGGTATAAACCCTTCAGCGTGTTCATAGTCAGGAAATGCTTTGACTCTTGATCTACCTCACTACATATTCGTCGCCAAACCCACTGGCTCCAGGCCATCTATAAATCACTGCTAGGCAAATCCCCGCCTTATCTTAGCTCATTGGTCACCATAGCAGCACCCACCCGTAGTCTGCGCTCCAGCAGGTATATCTCACTGGTCATCCCCAAAGCCAACACCTCCTTTGGCCGCCATTCCTTCCAGTTCTCTGCTGCAAATCACTGGAACGAACTGCAAAAATCTCTGAAGCTGGAGACACTTATCTCCCTCATTAACTTTAAGCATCAGTTGTCAGAGCACCTTACCGATCACTGCACCTGTACACAGCCCATCTGTAATTAGCCCACCCAACTACCTCATCCCCATATTGTTATTTACATTGTTATTTATTTTGCTCATTTGCACCCCAGTATCTCTATTTGCACATCATCTTCTGCACATCTATCACTCCAGTGTTAATGCTAAATTGAAATTATTTTGCACTATGGCCTATTTATTGCCTTACCTCCATAACTTACTACATTTGCACACACTGTATATATATTTTCTGTTGTATTTTTGACTTTATGTTTTGTTTACCCCATATGTAACTCTGTGTTGTTGTTTTTATCGCACTGCTTTGCTTTATCTTGGCCAGGTCGCAGTTGTAAATGAGAACTTGTTCTCAACTGGCTTACCTGGTTAAATAAAGGTGAAATAAAATAAATAAAAATCTTGCTGTGTAAGGTCTAACTTTGTGAACTGTTTACCCACGGCTAGAGTAGCAAACAAGTCCTGGGTCTTTGGTAAGGGGCACTGGTCCACATCCACCCATGCATTTACCTTGTAATCATGACATATTCTGACACCCCCGTTTGTCTTTGGAAACTTTAGGTGCTGCTCATTCACTATATTCTAATGGTGTGATCCCTCCTTGTTTTTCTAGCTCTGTAAGATGTTTGTATACTGCCTCTCTGAGTGCATAAGGCACAGGTCTAGCCTTACTAAACTTTGGAACATCTTTCTCTGACCCTTTGCCTCCCTTTACCACACCCATTTCACCACTAAACACCTCAGCATATTTATCGCACAGCTGTGCAACTGGGTTCTGACCCATGTTTCACTCTTGACCAATCTAATTTTAGATGCTGAATCCAGTTTCTCCCCATTGGCGTAGGACCCTTCCCCTTTGACACTAATAGGGGTAGTGGTAACACCTGAACACCACATTTCACTTTAACCTCCAGCTTTCCCAATAACTGAATAGGCTGAGCTTAGTAAGTTCTCAAAACAACATCACGTTTGCAGTTTATGCATCTTAAATCTGCTGTTGTACAGCTTCTCTGAGATAATAGACATGGCAGCCCCAGTATCTACCTCCATCTTTATCTTTTCCCCGTTACATCTCACCATGACCATATACGGTTTCACATACTCACGATCACTACACACAGTAAAAAGTCCCAAGTCCTTTTCTGACTGGTGATTTCCGACTGTGCTGGACCCTGCAGGCAATAGCAGTTCTGCCTCCTCAACTTGATCTGTCGTCAAGTAGCATGTCCCCTTCACTGGATTAGAGTGCGTTGTTTGAGAGCGTTGCTTAGAAAACGCAGATATTCTTCCCTGCAAGCCCTTTCAAGATGTCCAGTCTTCTGGCACGCTCTGCATTGGAACTCCTTGTAGCGGCAGGTCTGCTGTGAATGTCCTGTCCTCAAACAGCGAAAACAGGGCTTTGACGTCTCCTCCCTCTGATGTGACATCCACTGTTTCTCCCTGGAGGATCCGGGCCGATGCCCCTCCCATTTTGTGGTCAACTGATCGGTTCTCAACTGAGATGGTGTCTGCTGGAATTTCTGCATACTCTGGGCTGTGCACTCAAAGTTGTTGACAATGTCCAATACTTTTGCCCATGTTAAATTCTCCCCGTATGCCACGCTTAACATCTTGCCCCGCAGCTCCTTATTGGCAACACCATAAACTAGCTGGTCCCTCAGCTGGTCCTCTAGTGCAGTCCCAAACTCACACGTAGCCGCCAGTCCCTTTAGGGATGCTTTATACTCAGCTAATGTCTCTCCCGCCGACTGTTTCCTATTCCGAAAAACATACCTCTCGCTCAACACGTTCTGTTTTGGTGCATAAAAGTCTCTCAGAGCTGAAATTAGCTCCTGAAAGCTAGCCTCTCCTGGCTTCTTCGGCACTACCAAATCTTTCAGCAGCGTAAATGTCTTTGAACCCACGACTGATAGAAACATCGCTCTTCTTCGGTCGTCAGCTATCTCGTTGGCCTCCAAAAACTGCAATAATCGCTCCTCATACGTGCTGGCGCTCTCGTTAGCCTCCTGGAAACACAAACCGGTCTCACCACTGAAAGTGCCATGGCTCTCCTTAGCCCATACGCCTTTTCTTCCCAGCTGACCAGCTAATCTACTAGTACTAGCTAACTTCCCAGCTGACCAGCTAATCTACTAGTACTAGCTAACTTCCCAGTTGACCAGCTAATCTACTAGTACTAGCTAACTTCCCAGTTGACCAGCTAATCTACTAGTACTAGCTAAATTCCCAGCTGACCAGCTAATCTACTAGTACTAGCTAACTTCCCAGCTAATCTACTAGTACTAGCTAACTTCCCAGCTGACCAGCTAATCTACTAGTACTAGCTAACTTCCCAGATGACCAGCTAATCTACTAGTACTAGCTAACTTCCCAGATGACCAGCTAATCTACTAGTACTAGCTAACTTCCCAGATGACCAGCTAATCTACTAGTACTAGCTAACTTCCCAGATGACCAGCTAATTTACTAGTACTAGCTAACTTCCCAGCTGACCAGCTAATCTACTAGTACTAGCTAACTTCCCAGCTAATCTACTAGTACTAGCTAACTTCCCAGTTGACCAGCTAATCTACTAGTACTAGCTAACTTCCCAGCTGACCAGCTAATCTACTAGTACTAGCTAACTTCCCAGATGACCAGCTAATCTACTAGTACTAGCTAACTTCCCAGCTAATCTACTAGTACTAGCTAACTTCCCAGTTGACCAGCTAATCTACTAGTACTAGCTAACTTCCCAGCTGACCAGCTAATCTACTAGTACTAGCTAACTTCCCAGCTGACCAGCTAATCTACTAGTACTAGCTAACTTCCCAGCTAATCTACTAGTACTAGCTAACTTCCCAGCTAATCTACTAGTACTAGCTAACTTCCCAGCTAATCTACTAGTACTAGCTAACTTCCCAGCTAATCTACTAGTACTAGCTAACTTCCCAGTTGACCAGCTAATCTACTAGTACTAGCTAACTTCCCAGCTGACCAGCTAATCTACTAGTACTAGCTAACTTCCCAGCTGACCAGCTAATCTACTAGTACTAGCTAACTTCCCAGCTAATCTACTAGTACTAGCTAACTTCCCAGTTGACCAGCTAATCTACTAGTACTAGCTAACTTCCCAGCTGACCAGCTAATCTACTAGTACTAGCTAACTTCCCAGCTGACCAGCTAATCTACTAGTACTAGCTAACTTCCCAGCTAATCTACTAGTACTAGCTAACTTCCCAGCTAATCTACTAGTACTAGCTAACTTCCCAGTTGACCAGCTAATCTACTAGTACTAGCTAACTTCCCAGCTGACCAGCTAATCTACTAGTACTAGCTAACTTCCCAGCTGACCAGCTAATCTACTAGTACTAGCTAACTTCCCAGCTAATCTACTAGTACTAGCTAACTTCCCAGTTGACCAGCTAATCTACTAGTACTAGCTAACTTCCCAGCTGACCAGCTAATCTACTAGTACTAGCTAACTTCCCAGCTAATCTACTAGTACTAGCTAACTTCCCAGTTGACCAGCTAATCTACTAGTACTAGCTAACTTCCCAGCTGACCAGCTAATCTACTAGTACTAGCTAACTTCCCAGCTAATCTACTAGTACTAGCTAACTTCCCAGTTGACCAGCTAATCTACTAGTACTAGCTAACTTCCGAGTTGACCAGCTAATCTACTAGTACTAGCTAACTTCCCAGCTGACCAGCTAATCTACTAGTACTAGCTAAATTCCCAGCTGACCAGCTAATCTACTAGTACTAGCTAACTTCCCAGCTGACCAGCTAATCTACTAGTACTAGCTAACTTCCCAGCTGACCAGCTAATCTACTAGTACTAGCTAACTTCCCAGCTGACCAGCTAATCTACTATCACTAGCTAACTTCCCAGCTGACCAGCTAATCTACTAGTACTAGCTAACTTCCCAGCTGACCAGCTAATCTACTAGTACTAGCTAACTTCCCAGCTGACCAGCTAATCTACTATCACTAGCTAACTTCCCAGCTAATCTACTAGTACTAGCTAACTTCCCAGCTGACCAGCTAATCTACTAGTACTAGCTAACTTCCCAGCTGACCAGCTAATCTACTAGTACTAGCTAACTTCCCAGCTGACCAGCTAATCTACTAGTACTAGCTAACTTCCCAGCTGACCAGCTAATCTACTATCACTAGCTAACTTCCCAGCTAATCTACTAGTACTAGCTAACTTCCCAGCTGACCAGCTAATCTACTAGTACTAGCTAACTTCCCAGCTAATCTACTAGTACTAGCTAACTTCCCAGTTGACCAGCTAATCTACTAGTACTAGCTAACTTCCCAGCTGACCAGCTAATCTACTATCACTAGCTAACTTCCCAGCTGATCAGCTAATCTACTAGTACTAGCTAACTTCCCAGCTGACCAGCTAATCTACTATCACTAGCTAAATTCCCAGATGACCAGCTAATCTACTAGTACTAGCTAACTTCCCAGATGACCAGCTAATCTACTAGTACTAGCTAACTTCCCAGCTGACCAGCTAATGTACTAGTACTAGCTAACTTCCCAGCTGACCAGCTAATCTACTAGTACTAGCTAACTTCCCAGATGACCAGCTAATCTACTAGTACTAGCTAACTTCCCAGCTGATCAGCTAATCTACTAGTACTAGCTAACTTCCCAGATGATCAGCTAATCTACTAGTACTAGCTAACTTCCCAGCTAATCTACTAGTACTAGCTAACTTCCCAGTTGACCAGCTAATCTACTAGTACTAGCTAACTTCCCAGCTAATCTACTAGTACTAGCTAACTTCCCAGATGACCAGCTAATCTACTAGTACTAGCTAACTTCCCAGCTGACCAGCTAATCTACTAGTACTAGCTAACTTCCCAGCTGACCAGCTAATCTACTAGTACTAGCTAACTTCCCAGATGACCAGCTAATCTACTAGTACTAGCTAACTTCCCAGCTAATCTACTAGTACTAGCTAACTTCCCAGATGACCAGCTAATCTACTAGTACTAGCTAACTTCCCAGATGACCAGCTAATCTACTAGTACTAGCTAACTTCCCAGATGACCAGCTAATCTACTAGTACTAGCTAACTTCCCAGCTGACCAGCTAATCTACTAGTACTAGCTAACTTCCCAGCTAATCTACTAGTACTAGCTAACTTCCCAGCTGACCAGCTAATCTACTAGTACTAGCTAACTTCCCAGATGACCAGCTAATCTACTAGTACTAGCTAACTTCCCAGCTGACCAGCTAATCTACTAGTACTAGCTAACTTCCCAGCTGACCAGCTAATCTACTAGTACTAGCTAACTTCCCAGATGACCAGCTAATCTACTAGTACTAGCTAACTTCCCAGCTAATCTACTAGTACTAGCTAACTTCCCAGATGACCAGCTAATCTACTAGTACTAGCTAACTTCCCAGATGACCAGCTAATCTACTAGTACTAGCTAACTTCCCAGATGACCAGCTAATCTACTAGTACTAGCTAACTTCCCAGCTGACCAGCTAATCTACTAGTACTAGCTAACTTCCCAGCTAATCTACTAGTACTAGCTAACTTCCCAGCTAATCTACTAGTACTAGCTAACTTCCCAGCTGACCAGCTAATCTACTAGTACTAGCTAACTTCCCAGCTAATCTACTAGTACTAGCTAACTTCCCAGCTGACCAGCTAATCTACTAGTACTAGCTAACTTCCCAGCTGACCAGCTAATCTACTAGTACTAGCTAACTTCCCAGCTAATCTACTAGTACTAGCTAACTTCCCAGTTGACCAGCTAATCTACTAGTACTAGCTAACTTCCCAGTTGACCAGCTAATATACTATCACTAGCTAACTTCCCAGCTGACCAGCTAATCTACTAGTACTAGCTAACTTCCCAGATGACCAGCTAATCTACTAGTACTAGCTAACTTCCCAGCTGACCAGCTAATCTACTAGTACTAGCTAACTTCCCAGCTAATCTACTAGTACTAGCTAACTTTTTAGCTCATTCACTCGGTTGGTCATCAGTATTCCGTCTCTGTGGATGACTTCGTCAACCATTTTGAAAAGAAGGTTGACGACGTCCGATCCTCATTTATTAAGTCAAATGACACCGCTGGTCCTGCTCACACTGCCCTACCCTATGCTTTGACTTCTTTCTCCCCTCTCTCTCCAGATGAAATATTGCGACTTGTGATGGCCGGCCGCCCAACAACCTGCCCGCTTGACCCTATTCGCTCCTCTCTTCTCCAGACCATCTCCGGTGACCTTCTCCCTTACCTCACCTCGCTCATCAACTCATCCTTGACCGCTGGCCATGTCCCTTCCGTCTTCAAGAGAGCGAGAGTTGAACCCCTCCTCAAAAAACCTACACTCAATCCCTCCGATGTCAACAACTACAGACCAGTATCCCTTCTTCCTTTTCTCTCCAAAACTCTTGAGCGTGCCGTCTTTAGCCAACTCTCTTGCTATCTCTCTCAGAATGACCTTCTTGATCCAAACCAGTCAGGTTTCAAGACTGGTCATTCAACTGAGACTGCTCTTCTCTGTGTCACGGAGGCTCTCCGCACTGCTAAAGCTAACTCTCTCTCCTCTGCTCTTATCCTTCTAGACCTATCTGCTGCCTTTGATACTGTGAACCATCAGATCCTCTTCTCCACCCTCTCCAAGTTGGGCATCTCCGGCGCTGCTCACTCTTGGATTGCGTCCTACCTGACAGGTCGCTCCTACCAGGTGGCGTGGCGAGAATCTGTTTCCGCACCACGTGCTCTCACCACTGGTGTCCCCCAGGGCTCAGTTCTAGGCCCTCTCCTATTCTCTCTATACACCAAGTCACTTGGCTCTGTCATATCCTCACATGGTCTCTCCTATCATTGCTACGCAGACGACACACAATTAATTTTCTCCTTTCCCCCTTCTGATAACCAGGTGGCGAATCGCATCTCTGCATGTCTGACAGACATATCAGTGTGGATGTCTGATCACCACCTCAAGCTGAATCTCGGCAAGACGGAGCTGCTCATCCGCCCGGGGAAGGACTGCCCGCTCCATGATCTCGCCATCACGGTTGACAACTCCATTGTGTCCTCCTCCCGGAGTGCAAAGAACCATGGCATGACCCTGGACAACACCCTGTAGTTGTCCGCTACAATCAAAGCGGTGACCCGATCCTACAGGTTCATGCTGTACAATATTCGCAGAGTATGACCCTACCTTACACAGAAAGCGGCACAGGTCCTAATCCAGGCACTTGTCATCTCCCGTCTGGATTACTGCAACTCGCTGTTGGCTGGGCTCCCTGCCTGTGCCATTAAACCCCTACAACTTATCCAGAACGCTGCAGCCCGTCTGGTGTTCAACCTTCCCAAGTTCTCTCATGTCACCCCACTCCTCCGCACATTAGACTAGAGGCAGGCTGGTTTACAGAGACCTGACTAGAGGCATGCTGGTTTACAGAGACCTGACTAGAGGCAGGCTGGTTTACAGAGACCTGACTAGAGGCAGGCTGGTTTACAGAGACCTGACTAGAGGCAGGCTGGTTTACAGAGACCTGACTAGAGGCAGGCTGGTTTACAGAGACCTGACTAGAGGCAGGCTGGTTTACAGAGACCTGACTAGAGGCAGGCTGGTTTACAGAGACCTGACTAGAGGCAGGCTGGTTTACAGAGACCTGACTAGAGGCAGGCTGGTTTACAGAGACCTGACTAGAGGCATGCTGGTTTACAGAGACCTGACTAGAGGCAGGCTGGTTTACAGAGACCTGACTAGAGGCAGGCTGGTTTACAGAGACCTGACTAGAGGCAGGCTGGTTTACAGAGCCCTGACTAGAGGCACGCTGGTTTACAGAGACCCGACTAGAGGCAGGCTGGTTTACAGAGACCCGACTAGAGGCAGGCTGGTTTACAGAGACCCGACTAGAGGCAGGCTGGTTTACAGAGACCCGACTAGAGGCAGGCTGGTTTACAGAGACCCGACTAGAGGCAGGCTGGTTTACAGAGACCCGACTAGAGGCAGGCTGGTTTACAGAGACCCGACTAGAGGCAGGCTGGTTTACAGAGACCCGACTAGAGGCAGGCTGGTTTACAGAGACCTGACTAGAGGCAGGCTGGTTTACAGAGACCTGACTAGAGGCAGGCTGGTTTACAGAGACCCGACTAGAGGCAGGCTGGTTTACAGAGACCCGACTAGAGGCAGGCTGGTTTACAGAGACCCGACTAGAGGCAGGCTGGTTTACAGAGACCCGACTAGAGGCAGGCTGGTTTACAGAGACCCGACTAGAGGCAGGCTGGTTTACAGAGACCCGACTAGAGGCAGGCTGGTTTACAGAGACCCGACTAGAGGCAGGCTGGTTTACAGAGACCCGACTAGAGGCAGGCTGGTTTACAGAGACCCGACTAGAGGCAGGCTGGTTTACAGAGACCCGACTAGAGGCAGGCTGGTTTACAGAGACCCGACTAGAGGCAGGCTGGTTTACAGAGACCCGACTAGAGGCAGGCTGGTTTACAGAGACCCGACTAGAGGCAGGCTGGTTTACAGAGACCCGACTAGAGGCAGGCTGGTTTACAGAGACCCGACTAGAGGCAGGCTGGTTTACAGAGACCTGACTAGAGGCAGGCTGGTTTACAGAGACCTGACTAGAGGCAGGCTGGTTTACAGAGACCTGACTAGAGGCAGGCTGGTTTACAGAGACCCGACTAGAGGCATGGTAGCACATACACCCCTGCCATCGACTTGGATCGATGAGAAAGTTGCTCTGTTCAGTTCTATTGTACTTAATTTAACCAGGATAGTCCACTCAGTAACAATTGTCACTACTCTGTAGGGAGTACTGGGAGAACTGAGCCGGTTCCCTCTGCAGCAGAAGTTGTGCCCAGCTGCAGTGATGCACCTCCTCCACCAGCTTCAACGGAAGGCTGCTGATGTTGAGGCCTGGAAGGGGTTGAGGGAGCTACTCCACATGCCTGCAGTGGAGCTGGAATGTCCTCCACCCAACGCCATCTGCAGTGGAGCTGGAATGTCCTCCACCCAACGCCATCTGCAGTGGAGCTGGAATGTCCTCCACCCAACGCCATCTGCAGTGGAGCTGGAATGTCCTCCACCCAACGCCATCTGCAGTGGAGCTGGAATGTCCTCCACCCAACGCCATCTGCAGTGGAGCTGGAATGTCCTCCACCCAACGCCATCTGCAGTGTGTGTAGAGTTTTGGAGGAGGCTGAGCTATGGCGCTTTGGGGGATTGTGGCTCAGATCAATATTTCTGTGCCCCCTGTGCTGTGAGGACACACAGCACTCCCAACATTGTCCACCAGTTGGAGTTATGGAAGGTCATGTATTTTATGTTATGTCAACAAATCTGTCAACTTCTGGCTTTAAAAAATTGCTTCCCAGTCGAAAATGTTGATCATGTACATTCAGTTCAGGTTCTATAAAAAGCTACAGTTCCCTGCAGCGGTAAGGTAAATGTGGCTAAATCTGTCATGCCAAGCACAGTTGATTTGGAGTTGTGCAATGAAATATCCCCCTGATAGTGTAGTTTCAAATCTGCAGCCTGTTCTACAACATTTACATTTTAGACAACGCTCTTATCCAGAGTGACTTACAGTTAGTGAGTTCATACATTTTCATACTGGTCCCCCGTGGGAATCGAACCCACAACCCTGGCATTGCAAGCGCCATGCTCTACCAACTGAGCTACACGGGACTACAACAACTTTGTGTCTGTCTGTCTTAGTCAGGGCAGTTCATCCCTACGATGGGAGTGGAGGAGACAAGATGAGCATGACTGTCACAGCCAGTACAACAGTCTTCTGACAGTTGTTGAAACTAAGACATCTGGCTCTTTTACCATCTTGCAAACTGTATCAGAGCGTCAAGTGTAGCAGCACCATGCTCAGAGACAGTTTCTCCCTCCAAGACATAAGACTGTTGATGAAAACTGAACTGACTCTTTGCTGCTATGGCAACTACTGTACTGTACTTAATATACTGTAGTTATCTACTTATTTCATTGTATTGTGCACACTACGCTGGATTCCTGCGCAAATCACAACTTTTACTTTGATTTCATTTGATCTAGTTTACCGTAACCCTGTTCACTCTGTTGTTATGATGAAAATATGTTGTCATTTTGAAAGTTCATAAGAGACATGCATCTCACCAACATCAGATGTAATGTTTAGCAATGCAATCTGAGAAACGGAATGTCCTCATTTCAGGAAGAGCTCATGACGTCTGGCTGCAGTTTTTCAGCTGTGAGCTGGAACCTGTCACCCTGATCCGCCACAGACTCTGCCTGCCACCTCCCCCCCCACCCCCCATCTGCCGCAAACAGCAATTTCAGTGGACATACCGCGCCAGTTTGCAGCCCTGCAGCTGGAGTGTGGGGTGTCTTTGAGGGGGAGTACCTTGGCTTTCCAGAAGGTAGTTCTTGTATTTTAAATTAGAAATCAAACCATACATGTAAGTGTTTTTTACTATGAGGAGTAGTTATATTTGGTTCTATCTCCAGACAGTTGAGCTCAACCGGAAGCTCACAAATGAGTCATTTGAAGAGTTCAAACACTGGCAGTTTGAACGAGAGACTGTCAGGAAGTTGGCGCCACTGACCTCGGACGGAACAAAGTGTCCTCTCTGTCCACAGGTATGTCAATGACAACAATTAAAGAACAACCATAAAGTCTCAGTAAGCTAGGATTCTGGGGATTCTGGGGATTCTGGGGATTCTGGGGATTCTGGGGATTCTTATTTGCATTCAATGTTTTTTCATTATTTATAAGGGAAAATATTTCCAACCTCAGTTGTCTTTCTTATATATATTCTATCATTGCTTTGCCAAACAGTAGTAATGTTATGTGGCAATACCATTGCAAGCCTCTGAAAAACCCAACCCCTCGTCCAAGTCATGGGAGGCGGAAACAGGTCAAGTACGGGATTGCCAGACAAAGGCCACCCAGGCCGCTACAGTTGCCATGGAGGCCTGTCTGTATCTCTTGCAGTTCAAGAGTCAATGCTATTCACTCTGTGCCTTAAAATGTTCTACTTGTCTACTAATAAATTCAAACTAAAACCGTGTGAGAGTTTTGACCTATTATGCTGTACCAAAAGCAATGACCACCAACTCTGACTGGGTGGCAATAAAAGAGTCTTGCTGCGACCAGTGGAACAGAACAATCTAAAGACACACAGACGAAATGGGAGACCACGACCAGTCCGTCACATCATTCCATTTCATCTTTCCCGTGAGCAGTGGCAGTCTTTCTGAATTCATAAAGTAGAATCTGTGTCGGCCATCGGTCAACAACGGACTGAAACTGCAAGGGACTACCTGAACTTGTCCTATAAGAAACGCTTGTTTTTAGTTTTTCATTGAAAAGGGGAATTCTGCTACGGTCCGCACCAATAAATACGACCAGGTTACAACAGAGCTACCTAACCCTCTTCCTGGAGATCTACCCTCCTGTGGGTATTCAGGGCAACCCCAACCTAACATACCTGATTCAGAGGATCATGTTCCAGGACCTGACCAGATTGCATCAACCAATAGTTGCACGTCATTTGCATGCCATGTCATCGACTGAGCAGTTGGGCATTAGATTGCTATACCGCTATATCATATGGGTGGCATTCCTGCCTGACTACATTGCAGACGGCTGCCAGATCTCAGGCAGGAACACCACCAGTATGTGGTTAGCTGATATGTTCAACACGCCTCGCGTGGCCATACTTCCAAATCTTGTCTTGGATGTCTGGAGAAATCCAGGATTCTAGTGCTAGCGCACCTACAGCACCAGTCAAAGGTTCTAGAACACCTACTCATTCAAGGATTTTCTTTATTTTTACTATTTTTTTACATTGTAGAATAATAGTGAAGACATCAAAACTATGAAATAACACATATGGAATCATGTAGTAACCAAAAAAGTGTTACACAAATCAAAATATATTTTTTATTTGAGATTCTTCAAATAGCCACCCTTTGCCTTGATGAAAGCTTTGCACACTCTTGGCATTCTCTCAACCAGCTTCACCATGAATACTATTCCAACAGTCTTGAAGGAGTTCCCACATATGCTGAGCACTTGTTGGCTGCTTTTCCTTCACTCTGCCGTCTGACTCATCCCAAACCATCTCAATTGGGTTGAGGTCGGGGGATTGTGGACGCCAGGTCATCTGATGCAGCACTCCATCACTCTCCTTCTTGGTCAAATAGCCCTTACACAGCCTGGAGGTGTGTTGGGTCATTGTCCTGTTGAAAATCAAATGATAGTCCCACTAAGCCCAAACCAGATGGGATGGCGTATCGCTGCAGAATGCTGTGGTAGCCATGCTGGTTAAGCATGCCTTGAATTCTAAATAAATCACAGACAGTGTCACCAGCAAAGCACCACCACACCATAACACCTCCTCCTCCATGCTTTACGGTGGGAACCACACATGCGGAGATCATCCGTTCACAAACACCGGGGCTCACAAAGACACGGCGGTTGGAACCAAAAATCTCCACCGGTCTAATGTCCATTGCTCGTGTTTCTTTGCCCAAGCCGGTCTCTTCTTCTTATTGGTGTCCTTTAGTAGTGGTTTCTTTGCAGCAATTCGACCATGAAGGCCTGATTCACACAGTCTCCTCTGAACAGTTGATGTTGAGATGTGTCTGTGACTTATAATAATAATAATAATAATAATAATAATATGCCATTTAGCAGACGCTTTTATCCAAAGCGACTTACAGTCATGCGTGCATACATTTTTGTGTATGGGTGGTCCCGGGGATCGAACCCACTACCTTGGCGTTACAAGCGCCGTGCTCTACCAGCTGAGCTCTGTGAAGCATTTCTTTGGGCTGCAATTTCTGAGGCTGGTATTTCTAATGAACTTATCCTCTGCAGCAGAGGTAACTCTGGGTCTTCCATTTCTGTGGTGGTCCTCATGAGAGCCAGTTTCATCATAGCGCTTTATGGTTTTTGCGACTGCACTTGAAGAAACTTTCAAAGTTCTTGACATTTTCCGTATTGACTGACCTTCATGTCTTAAAGTAATTATGGACTGTCGTTTCTCTTTGCTTTTTTGAGCTGTTCTTGCCATAATATGGACTTGGTCTTTTACCAAATAGGGCTATCTTCTGTATACCCCCCCTTCCTTGTCACAACACAACTGATTGGCTCAAACGCATTAAGAAGGAAAGAAATTCCACAAATTAACTTTTACGAAGGCACTCCTGTTAATTTGCACATCATATCTTGCACATCTATTCATTCCAGTGTTAATACTAATTGTAATTATTTTGCACTATGGCCTATTTATTGCCTTACCTCCATAACTTGCTACATTTGCACACACTGTATATATATTTTCTGTTGTATTTTTGACTTTATGTTTTGTTTTACCCCATATGTAACTCTGTGTTGTTGTTGTTTTTATCGCACTGCTTTGCTTTATCTTGGCCAGGTCGCAGTTGTAAATGAGAACTTATTCTCAACTGGTTTACCTGGTTAAATAAAAGTGAAATAAAATAAATATATAAAAATAAATAAATAAAATTGAAATGCATTCCAGGTGACTACCTCATGAAGCTGGTTGAGAGAATGCCAAGAGTGTGCAAAGCTGTCATCAAGACAAAGGGTGGCTATTTTGAAGAATCTCAAATATAACATTTATTTAGATTTGTTTAACAGTTTTTTGGTTACTACATGATTCCATATGTGTTATTTCATAGTTTTGATGTCTTCACTATTATTCTACAATGTACAAAATTATAAAAATAAAGAAAAACCCTTGAATGAGTAGGTGTGTCCAAACCTTTGACTGGTACTGTAACTAACTGGTTGATAAACTGAATCACGTTAGTTACTACTGGGTTTGGAGCGAAAACCTACAGGATGGTAGCTCTCCAGGAACAGGAACAGAGTTGGTCAGCCCTGCAATAGTGATTTGGGATTTGTACAACAAACAAAAAAATACAAGTAGAGGCCAATACATCTTCAAATAATCTGAACCAATTATTCTAATCTGTTATGTTAACTATCCGTTGTAATACACCCATAAATGAAGAAGCAATGAAGCCTGGAACGCACCCGTGTCAACCTGCGACGCGTCCGCGGGCTAGCAACACAACTGCAGCCGTGTCGACCTGCAACCTGGAACGCGCCCGCGGGCTAGCAACGTCAGTAAAGCTAGCCAGCTGGGCCACGAGTTGCCGGATCTCGTTCAGAGGTGACGTTTTACATGTTTTTATTAATTTAGGAGCTGCAAATGCAATGCTCAAGTATTATTAATTACCATTTTGCTTCCTATGGCGTGCAAGGAGGTCTGGTTGTCGGTCATGCTGGAAATGTGATCTCGGATTATTGTGTCATTGTCAATACAGTACATCTACACGACGATATGAAACGTTGATTTTAACCTTCTGACCAACTAGTGGGTCAGGCGGCGCCCCACTGTCTGATTCATATCGCTTCATCGCTTGTTTTCTGATGATAGTTCTCGATTATATCGACTGATTGCAATTGTATGGTGTGAGTAAATAGCCAGAATGAATTTACGAACGCACCCTTAGTCAGTGAATCAGGCCGTCTCCATGGTAACCAGATACTCTTTCTGCCACTCATGCTTTTAAACTACCGTAAAGCCCCTTACCTAAGGAAATATTTGAGGGGCTCTATGCAACTTCCTTAAACATTTCCCTTAAGTAAGGGACAATTATTCCTTAAGGGAAACACTTAAGATGTTTTATGCAACCGGGCTCTGAGCTTATGAAATATTCAATCAACCATTACGCTCACAGACTTCGTGGTGCGTCTTCCTCAGAGTAACAGCGCCACCTGCTGGTGAAAGATGGAATATTTTGTCGAATCTGCACCAAAGTGTATTTATCAATTTTCTAGGGAATAACATTTTCTACGGAATAAAATGTTGAAAGTGCCACTTGATAACTGAAGCATTAATTTACTTGTTTTCTGAGATTTCATCATTCTGTTCCATCCACATTGTCCATGCTTCGTAGCGCAACATCAGCACTGCTGAGGACCAGCACTGAGATTCGCACTCTTCGCTCGGTGTCGAGGGTCTACCGGTTTCTACCGTCGCTGCTGCGCTGTCCGCCCCAAAACAGGCCGTTCTCTCTGTCGGTCTGCTTGTGTAAGAAGAAGAAAAGTCTTTGGCTGGAGCTTTCCGAAGGACACAAAATGAGTGGTAATATTGAAGAGATTCTCGCCCCACTGAGGCTGGCAGTGAAAGAACAGGTACATATCATTTTAGTCATTTAGCAGACGCTCTTATCCAGAGCGACTTACAGTTAGTGAGTGCATACATTTTTCATATCCCATTTAAAGCCACGGGAATTAAGCTAAAACCTTATTGTATCCATTCCAAAGATCCCCACATCATCCATGCATTCATTAGTTATCTCCCAGAAATGACAGCTCAAACACAGCTGCTGTAGCTAGCTAACAATTACATGTAACGTTAACAGAGATCTTTGAATGTAGCATAGCCATGTAGCTAGCTAACCGGTAGCCCCATAGCTAACTTAGCTAGCATGCTAACTTGTTTTTTTTGCCTGTTAGTTGGAGATCTGTGGAAGCTGTAAATAACTTATTTATTGCAGCTATATTCTGTTACCAGTTATACCAGCTAGCTTGAATATGATTTCATAAATAATTGCATTAACATCCATGCCTGCGCTCTGCGATGTATAACCACCATGCCACGTTTCAGCCCAGAGCTGATTCACAGTGACATTTGGGTGGCAGTGTTTCCCCTAGTATTTTTTTTTAGCAGCTGTGTCAAAGTTAGCGTTGAGGGGGTCGTGGTAGTGGTTAGCAAATTGGGAGGTCTCCGACCAAAGATTTTAAAGGCCCTCATCTTGGCCACAAACAAACCATTTTGCTGTTTTAAAGGTAATTGCCTGCAATTCTGCACATTTTGCCATGTGGCTGAGAGAAAATGTGCTATTTCCTGCAATTAGACATTTTGCCTTGGCTGATGCTGTGTTCTTATCCTATCTGAGTGACTCAAACATTATAACAAAATCAATAGGGATCCCATGACATTTTTGGAATAAAAAATTATCTCTGACTGTATTGTTTTTATTGGTGATTATGAGTTTGTATTTATATTTATGCCAAGGCAGCAGCTACTCTTCCTGGGGTTTATTATGGATCCCCATTAGTTCCTGCCAAGGCAGCAGCTACTCTTCCTGGGGTTTATTATGGATCCCCATTAGTTCCTGCCAAGGCAGCAGCTACTCTTCCTGGGGTTTATTATGGATCCCCATTAGTTCCTGCCAAGGCAGCAGCTACTCTTCCTGGGGTTTATTATGGATCCCCATTAGTTCCTGCCAAGGCAGCAGCTACTCTTCCTGGGGTTTATTATGGATCCCCATTAGTTCCTGCCAAGGTAGCAGCTACTCTTCCTGGGGTTTATTATGGATCCCCATTAGTTCCTGCCAAGGCAGCAGCTACTCTTCCTGGGGTTTATTATGGATCCCCATTAGTTCCTGCCAAGGCAGCAGCTACTCTTCCTGGGGTTTATTATGGATCCCCATTAGTTCCTGCCAAGGCAGCAGCTACTCTTCCTGGGGTTTATTATGGATCCCCATTAGTTCCTGCCAAGGCAGCAGCTACTCTTCCTGGGGTTTATTATGGATCCCCATTAGTTCCTGCCAAGGCAGCAGCTACTCTTCCTGGGGTTTATTATGGATCCCCATTAGTTCCTGCCAAGGCAGCAGCTACTCTTCCTGGGGTTTATTATGGATCCCCATTAGTTCCTGCCAAGGCAGCAGCTGCTCTTCCTGGGGTCCAGCAAAATTAAGGCAGTTATACATTTCTAAAAACATTACAATACATTCACAACAGATTTCACAACATATTAAGTGTGTGACCTCAGACCCCTACTCTACTACCACATATCTATAACACAAAATCAGTGTGTGCATGTGTGTATAGTGTGGATGTTATCGTGTGTTTGTATGCATGTGTCTATGTTTGTGTTGCTTCACAGTCCCCGCTGTTCCATAAGGTGTATTTTTATCTGTTTTTTTAAATCAAATTTTACTTCTTGCATGAGTTATTCCTTGGAAGGAATCGGACAATTCCTTTGACCTCATGGCTTGGTTTTTACTCTGACATGCACTGTCAACTGTGGGACCTTTATATAGACAGGTGTGTGCCTTTCCAAGTAATGTCCAATCAATTGAATTTACCACAGGTGGACTCCAATCAAGTTGTAGAAACATCTCAAGGATGATCAATAGAAACAGGATGCACCTGAGCTCAATGTCGAATCTCATAGCAAACAGTCTGAATACTGTTTATCATTTTTTATACATTTGCTAAAATGTATTTTAAATTTTTTTCGCTTTGTCATTATAGGGTATTGTGTGTAGATTGATGAGGATTCTTTTTTAATTCAAGCCATTTTAGAATAAGGTTGTAACGTAACAAAATGTGGAAAAAGTCAAGGGGTCTGAATACTTTCCGAATGCACTGTATGTGTGTTATTTATGTTCTTGAAGTAGCCACCCTTTTACCTTTTGACAGCTTTGCACATTCTTGGCATTCTCTCAACCAGCTTCACCTGGAATGCTTTTCCAACAGTCTTGAAGGAGTTCCCACATGCTGAGCACTTGTTGGCTGCTTTTCCTTCACTCTGCGGTCCAACTCATCCCAAACCATCTCAATTGGGTTGAGGTCGGGTGATTGTGGAGGCCAGGTCATCAGATGCAGCACTCCATCACTCTCCTTCTTGGTCAAGTAGCCCTTACACAGCCTGGAGGTGTGTTTTGGGTCATTGTCCTGTTGAAAAACAAATGATAGTCCCACTAAGCGCAAACCAGATGGGATGGCTTATCGCTGCAGAATGCTGTGGTAACCATGCTGGTTGTGTGCCTTGAATTCTAAATAAATCAGTGTCACCAGCAAAACACCATCACACCACTATCTCCATGCTTCACGGTGGGAACCACACATGCAGAGATCATCCGTTCACCTACTTTGCGTCTCACAAAGACACGGCGGTTGGAACCAAAATTCTCAAATTTGCACTCATCAGACCCAAGGACAGATTTCCACCGGTCTAATGACCATTGCTCGTGTTTCTTGGCCCAAGCAAGTCTCTTCTTCTTATTGGTGTCCTTTAGTAGTGGTTTCTTTGCAGCAATTCGACCATGAAGGCCTGATTCACACAGTCTCCTCTGAACAGTTGATGTGTCTGTTACTTGAACTCTGTGAAGCATTTATTTGGGCTGCTATCTGAGGTGCAGTTAACTCTAATGAATTTATCCTCTGCAGCGGAGAACTCTGGGTCTTCCATTCCTGTGGCGGCCCTCGTGAGAGCCAGTTTCATCATAGCGCTTGATGGTTTTTGCGACTGCACTTGAAGAAACTTTCAACGTTTTTGAAATGTTCAGTATTGACTGACCTTCACGTCTTAGTAATGATGGACTGTCGTTTCTCTTTGCTTATTTGAGCTGTTCTTGCCATAATATGGACTTGGTCTTTTACCAAATAGGGCTATCTTCTGTATACCCCTCCTACCTTGTCACAACACAACTGATTGGCTCAAACGCTGTGAGACACAATTGAGACATGGATTGTGTGCCGTTGAGGGTGAATGGGCAAGACAAAATATTTAAGTGCCTTTGAACGGGGTATGGTAGTAGGTGCCAGGTGCACCGGTTTGTGTCAAGAACTGCAACGCTGCTGGGTTTTTCACGCTCAACCATTTACCGTGTGTATCAAGAATGGTCTACCACCCAAAGGACGTCCAGCCAACTTGACACAACTGTGGAACGCCTTGTAGAGTCCAGCGGGGGGGGGCAATTCAATATTAGGAACGTGTTCCTAATGTTTTGTACACTGTGTGTGTGCAGCTTTTTTTTTTTATTGGAGTGGCGCCAATGATTTAGTGGTGGCCTGCATTAGTGGTGGCCTGCACTAGTGGTGGCCTGCATTAGTGGTGGCCTGCATTAGTGGTGGAAACACTGGGTGGGCAGTTTGGAGTCAGTAAGTCCTTCTCTTTGCGGTCTATGTATGGATCTTTAGCATTTGCAGGAACTCTAGAGACCATGAAGGTCTCCTAACGTCACTAGAAACTCTCAATGCAAGTGTGGGAAGGAGTAGTATTCTATCTCAGCTCTAGGAGATGATTGTGGACTACACAGGGAAAAAAAGAGGACTGAGCATGCCCCCATTCTCATCGACAGGGCTGTAGTGGAACAGGTTGAGAGCTTCAAATTCCTTGGTGTCCACATCACCAACGAACTATCATGGTCCAAACACACCAAGACAGTCATGAGGGCACGACAAAGCCTATTCCCCTTCAGGAGACTGAAAAGATTTGGCATGGGTCCTCAGATCCTCAAAGTTCTACAGCTGCACCATCGAGAGCATCCTGACTGGTTGCATCACCGCCTGGTATGGCAACTGCTCGGCCTCCGACCGCAAGGCACTACAGAGGGTAGTGCGTACGGCCCAGTACATCACTGGGGCCAAGCTTCCTGCCATCCAGGACCTCTATACCAGGCGGTGTCAGAGGAAGGCCCTAAAAATTGTCAGACTCCACCCACCCCACCCCCTGTTTTACACTGCTGCTACTATCTGTTTATTATCTATGCATAGTCACTTTAATTCTACCCACATGTACATATTACCTCGACTAACAGTTGCCCCCGCACATTGACTCTGTACCGGTACCCCCTGTATATAGCCTCCCTACTGTTATTTCCCATTGACTCTGTACCGGTACCCCCTGTATATAGCCTCCCTACTGTTATTTTATTTTATTGCTGCTCTTTAATTATTTTTTACTTATCTATTTTTTTACTTCACTTATTTTTGTTAACTGCATCGTTGGTTAAGGGCTTGTCAGCGTTTCACTGTAAGGTCTCCACCTGTTGAAGGTCTCCACCTGTTGAATTGATGTAATTGTCATGTTACAGGGTGAGCTGGTACGCCAGATGAAGCAGGATGGCGCTCCTGATGTTGATGTCCTTAAAGCTGTGGCTGAACTGAAAGCCAGGAAGAGAACTCTGGAAACTAAGGTGTTGCTAGCTGCTACAGCATCTCCTCCTACAAGTATCTGCTATAGTACTATAGCCTGAACAGCATCTCCAAGTAACTAGTATAGTATTATAGCCTGAACAGCTAATATAGCCTGAACAGCATCTCCAAGTATCTACTATAGTACTATAGCCTGAACAGCTAATATAACCTGAACAGCATCTCCAAGTATATACTATAGTACAATAGCCTGAACAGCTAATATAGCCTGAACAGCATCTCCAAGTATCTACTATAGTACTATAGCCTGAACAGCTAATATAACCTGAACAGCATCTCCAAGTATCTGCTATAGTACTATAGCCTGAACAGCTAATATAGCCTGAACAGCATCTCCAAGTATATACTATAGTACTATAGCCTGAACAGCTAATATAGCCTGAACAGCATCTCCAAGTAACTAGTATAGTACTATAGCCTGAACAGCTAATATAGCCTGAACAGCATCTCCAAGTATCTACTATAGTACTATAGCCTGAACAGCTAATATAGCCTGAACAGCATCTCCAAGTAACTAGTATAGTATTATAGCCTGAACAGCTAATATAACCTGAACAGCATCTCCAAGTATCTGCTATAGTACTATAGCCTGAACAGCTAATATAACCTGAACAGCATCTCCAAGTATCTGCTATAGTACTATAGCCTGAACAGCTAATATAGCCTGAACAGCATCTCCAAGTAACTAGTATAGTATTATAGCCTGAACAGCTAATATAACCTGAACAGCATCTCCAAGTATCTGCTATAGTACTATAGCCTGAACAGCTAATATAACCTGAACAGCATCTCCAAGTATCTACTATAGTACTATAGCCTGAACAGCATCACTACAGTACCAGAATCACACCAAGTACTTTTCTGATTGAATCAATGGTTAAATCTTTCCAATAACTATATAAATCAGACACATTTCTTGAAGCTGAAATCAGCTTTGGTAGGTATGCACTACCTTAGCTCTTTCAGGTGTAGTGTTGTCTTCTTAAACTCTTAATCACCACAATACTGTTTGCATTTCAGGAACTGTCTCTGCAGCCCAAAGATGACATCGTTGACAGAACCAAGATGGAGGATACGTTGAAGAGGAGGTTCTTCTACGACCAGGCCTTCGCCATCTATGGAGGTGAGATCTATGTAACACCTAGTTATGGGTGGAGGCATACAAAAACAACAACATTGGTTTAAATCAATCACATTTATTTGTGTAGATGTGAGTGGTCTATATGACTTTAATATTCCTTCTACAGGTGTTAGTAGTCTATATGACTTTAATATTCCCTCTACAGGTGTTAGTAGTCTATATGACTTTAATATTCCCTCTACAGGTGTTAGTAGTCTATATGACTTTAATATTCCCTCTACAGGTGTTAGTAGTCTATATGACTTTAATATTCCCTCTACAGGTGTTAGTAGTCTATATGACTTTAATATTCCCTCTACAGGTGTTAGTAGTCTATATGACTTTAATATTCCCTCTACAGGTGTTAGTAGTCTGTATGACTTTAATATTCCCTCTACATGTGTTAGTAGTCTATATGACTTTAATATTCCCTCTACAGGTGTTAATAGTCTCTATGACTTTAATATTCCCTCTACAGGTGTTAGTAGTCTGTATGACTTTAATATTCCCTCTACAGGTGTTAATAGTCTGTATGACTTTAATATTCCCTCTACAGGTGTTAGTAGTCTGTATGACTTTAATATTCCCTCTACAGGTGTTAGTAGTCTGTATGACTTTAATATTCCCTCTACAGGTGTTAGTAGTCTATATGACTTTAATATTCCCTCTACAGGTGTTAGTAGTCTATATGACTTTAATATTCCCTCTACAGGTGTTAGTAGTCTATATGACTTTAATATTCCCTCTACAGGTGTTAGTAGTCTATATGACTTTAATATTCCCTCTACAGGTGTTAGTAGTCTATATGACTTTAATATTCCCTCTACAGGTGTTAGTAGTCTATATGACTTTAATATTCCCTCTACAGGTGTTAGTAGTCTATATGACTTTAATATTCCCTCTACAGGTGTTAGTAGTCTATATGACTTTAATATTCCCTCTACAGGTGTTAGTAGTCTGTATGACTTTAATATTCCCTCTACAGGTGTTAGTAGTCTGTATGACTTTAATATTCCCTCTACAGGTGTTAGTAGTCTGTATGACTTTAATATTCCCTCTACAGGTGTTAGTAGTCTGTATGACTTTAATATTCCCTCTACAGGTGTTAGTAGTCTGTATGACTTTAATATTCCCTCTACAGGTGTTAGTGGTCTGTATGACTTTAATATTCCCTCTACAGGTGTTAGTAGTCTGTATGACTTTAATATTCCCTCTACAGGTGTTAGTAGTCTGTATGACTTTAATATTCCCTCTACAGGTGTTAGTAGTCTGTATGACTTTAATATTCCCTCTACAGGTGTTAGTAGTCTATATGACTTTAATATTCCCTCTACAGGTGTTAGTAGTCTATATGACTTTAATATTCCCTCTACAGGTGTTAGTAGTCTGTATGACTTTAATATTCCCTCTACAGGTGTTAGTAGTCTATATGACTTTAATATTCCCTCTACAGGTGTTAGTAGTCTATATGACTTTAATATTCCCTCTACAGGTGTTAGTAGTCTGTATGACTTTAATATTCCCTCTACAGGTGTTAGTAGTCTGTATGACTTTAATATTCCCTCTACAGGTGTTAGTAGTCTGTATGACTTTAATATTCCCTCTACAGGTGTTAGTAGTCTATATGACTTTAATATTCCCTCTACAGGTGTTAGTAGTCTATATGACTTTAATATTCCCTCTACAGGTGTTAGTAGTCTATATGACTTTAATATTCCCTCTACAGGTGTTGGTAGTCTATATGACTTTAATATTCCCTCTACAGGTGTTAGTAGTCTATATGACTTTAATATTCCCTCTACAGGTGTTAGTAGTCTATATGACTTTAATATTCCCTCTACAGGTGTTAGTAGTCTATATGACTTTAATATTCCCTCTACAGGTGTTAGTAGTCTATATGACTTTAATATTCCCTCTACAGGTGTTAGTAGTCTATATGACTTTAATATTCCCTCTACAGGTGTTAGTGGTCTGTATGACTTCGGCCCTGTGGGCTGTGCCCTGAAGAACAACATCCTGCAGGCCTGGAGGCAGCACTTCATCCAGGAGGAGCAGATCCTGGAGATCGACTGCACCATGCTCACCCCGGAGGCCGTTCTCAAGTGGGTCCTGACACTACACTCCACACTACAATTAGCCTAACTTTACTAACGTAGTAGTTATCAGAGTGCCAATACAAAGGGAGGGACTGTACAGACTTGTGTTATTGCACTGATTGCGTT
The DNA here is from genome assembly GCF_964263955.1 of Coregonus lavaretus. NCBI lineage: Eukaryota > Metazoa > Chordata > Actinopteri > Salmoniformes > Salmonidae > Coregonus > Coregonus lavaretus. The sequence goes on from NW_028163312.1 coordinate 98,113, forward strand.
ATGGACGTGTAGACTTGGAGTTCTGATATAACAGGATGGTGGTGCGGCGGTCCTTCGTAGGCACATTTTGTCATCAAAGTCTGGCATTCTCTGGATTTATGGTGCTTTCCAGACAACTGGGAGAAAAAAACAAAGTCGAATCATGATGAAGTCAGTGATCTTCAGGTCGGAGCTCTAGAAAGAGGCCAGAGTTCCCGACTTGCAATTCCGAGTTGGATGACCGCTCAAAACGTATTTTCCCAGTCGGAGCTAGTTTTTTTCCCCCAGTGCCCAGTTGTTTTGAGCGGCAGAAGTCATGCTGGATTGGCAGCTTCGCCAATGTTGAATGTTTTTCTTTTTAAGCTTGGAAACGAGACCCTTAAACCCAGACTTGGACCACACACCCAGGCTAGTGATTGCTTGCAGTTAGCCATTGATTCCTTCCAAACCACTCTTTGTTGAATTTGTGATTTCCAGATTGTGTAATGTTTATGGCCGATGAGCACCGATACATTTTATCTGTAATTTCTCTTCATATGAAAAGGATTGAAAGGGATTTGCCAGTAGATTGTCGACTTGATTCATGATGATGACTGCTGGCTTGCTAGCTAAGATTTTTAAAGTATGATGTTGACATGATCAGTCCAATCAAAGCTACTGTAGATATAATGTGATTTGATGTCATTTTATCTGTGGCCAATGACCTTGAACCTTCTTGGATGGGCACTTCTAATGTAACTCTATGGCAGCACCCAAAGGGCTTGAATTTTCGAGCTCTACCCGTAGGTTTTGCGGTGGCATAGTGTCCCCATGAGTGACACAACACTGAGCCAATCATGGCGCAACTAGAGAACATTACCAACACCTACGCTGTGTGTTTTCCGCTGGCTGCCCCACCACCACAGAAAGCCCTGAGCTGGCTGCCCCACCACCACAGAAAGCCCTGAGCTGGCTGCCCCACCACCACAGAAAGCCCTGAGCTGGCTGCCCCACCACCACAGAAAGCCCTGAGCTGGCTGCCCCACCACCACAGAAAGCACTGAGCTGGCTGCCCCACCACCACAGAAAGCCCTGAGCTGGCTGCCCCACCACCACAGAAAGCCCTGAGCTGGCTGCCCCACCACCACAGAAAGCCCTGAGCTGGCTGCCCCACCACCACAGAAAGCCCTGAGCTGGCTGCCCCACCACCACAGAAAGCCCTGAGCTGGCTGCCCCACCACCACAGAAAGCACTGAGCTGGCTGCCCCACCACCACAGAAAGCCCTGAGCTGGCTGCCCCACCACCACAGAAAGCCCTGAGCTGGCTGCCCCACCACCACAGAAAGCACTGAGCTAGGCTGAAACACCTGCATTTTGGAGCTGCTTTACTCAAGAAAGCCAAAAAGAGACCATGTTTGTATGCGGCTTTATTAACTCAATTATATATTTTTTAAATATTGTTTGCAAACGATGTGACAGGTATTAATGCCAAAATAACAGGCACACATTTTTTTTTTTTAGAATAATAATTTCGGGTTTAACAGGTGGGGCTCAAAACAGGTGGCCCCACCTGCCCTGAATGATGGGTCGCCATTGGCCATATGGCAGATCAGATCAGGGCCTAACATAAAGACAACTCGGTATGCTACATGTTCTTCATATGTTTCATGGATTTATTGTGATGGTGTAGGATTTATTAGACTTTATAAAATGCAGATGTTCCAAAGGTCTGCATCAGTGGCTTGTAGGCTGTGCGTGGAAGCCAGGAGATGTTAATTAACGGTCAATTACCGTGAGACCGGCAGTTATTTGCATGACAGTCACCAGCTGACAATTTGATAACCGCCACAGCCCTAGTGGTCGCCAACCGGGCGGTCGACTGGTCCATCTCCAACGCATTCCTAGTCTATCGCAAAACATTTCTGTAAAAAACTCAATGATAAAGCCTTGTGTTCCTTTTTTTGATTATTTTTTTTGTCTCGGGCTGTTGGCGGTAGTTGCACCCGATTCAGCTGCCCTGCGCGCTGGTTAGGCCAGCTGTTGCCATTTTTAACCATTTAATGTGTCTGAAGGTACAAACTCTGCCTTCCTGGCGGGCCCAGAGAGCAAATCAAGTGCACTATGGGCCTACCGCTGGCCAATCGGATGACCGTGTCCGCAGTAACGTAGCAGGCGTAAAAGAAAGCTACAGTTGATACTGTGAGATTTCAAAATGTTTAAAAGCAAAGAGCTGTTGTTTTTATGACAGTTCATGCGCTGTCAACACTTTGTATTCAACACTTTTATAAACCATAAAATGCACTTCCTATTTCCACTCAGCACTACAACAAGCACTGCAGCAGTAATGAATGAGTAGGAAAGTGGATCTATAGGCTTCCGCTGTTGTTATTAGCGGCTTGGGTCTTACTTAATATCGAGGAATATTTCACTTTCATAGGAGTAACAACAGGAATTTGTGCATGAGGCAGAAATAATGTGGAGCGACTCGAGTTTCGCCGTCAGCTGGAAGACGGTGTCCCTTTTTGGTCGGTGTCAGTGGAGGAAAGGGAGAGAGGAGGGATGTTGAGAGGCGGTGTCAGTGGAGGAAAGGGAGAGAGGAGGGATGTTGAGAGGCAGTGGAGGAAAGGGAGAGCGGAGGGATGTTGAGAGGCGGTGTCAGTGGAGGAAAGGGAGAGCGGAGGGATGTTGAGAGGCAGTGGAGGAAAGGGAGAGAGGAGGGATGTTGAGAGGCAGTGGAGGAAAGGGAGAGCGGAGGGATGTTGAGAGGCGGACCCTCCGTCTGCTGCTCTCCCTCTGCTGAGACGGACCGTCAGATCCAGGCACCATCAGCCCAGGCACCATCAGCCCAGGCACCATCAGCCCAGGCACCATCAGCCCAGTGAAATAACAAGCTAATGATTTAAATGTATTGTCACTCAGCTGTGCTTCACCAATAATATAACAACAGATATATTACCGCTGTGATCATATAGCCCCAAATGTTGAAATATCCTTTTTTTTTTATGGCAATTCAAGCAAAGCCAATATGCAGTACTGTTTTTAATTGGTTAATGTTGCATAGGCTTACGTAAAAAATTAAAAATAATAATGTTAAAAGAAAATCTGAGCGGTATATCTTGACTCGGAGGTTGGTGACTACTGTTGTAATTCCCCTGTTAACACGATCAACATGTCCCTTTACTGTGGCAATTGTGATCTAATCAACGCAATATTAGCCACTTACAATGCAACATACCGAAACAAAACGAACTATGCAAGAGATTTTATTGTAGGCAGAACGCATCGGAGTAGGATTCTATTGCATTGACAGGCACTGCTCAGCCCGTACTCTACACAGACCGGTGTGGCATAACCAATCAGAGCTGCAGTAGGCCTATATGCAAATAGACCATTGCCAAATATGGATCTAGGCCGTTTACTTTGAACTGGACTGTGTTTACAGCATGAGCGGTCGTGAGTAGATGTGCTTGTTTTGAGATCAAAGTGAGAGCTGCATGTAGCCACGTGTACACATTTTGTTCATATCCTTTGCTAGTTAGTGAGTTATTAGCCCAGTTATAGATCATTTGTTCATATCCTTAGCTAGTTAGTGAGTTATTAGCCCAGTTATAGATCATTTGTTCATATCCTTTGCTAGTTAGTGAGTTATTAGCCCAGTTATAGATCATTTGTTCATATCCTTTGCTAGTTAGTGAGTTATTAGCCCAGTTACAGATCATTTGTTCATATCCTTTGCTAGTTAGTGAGTTATTAGCCCAGTTATAGATCATTTGTTCATATCCTTTGCTAGTTAGTGAGTTATTAGCCCAGTTATAGATCATTTGTTCATATCCTTTGCTAGTTAGTGAGTTATTAGCCCAGTTATAGATCATTTGTTCATATCCTTTGCTAGTTAGTGAGTTATTAGCCCAGTTATAGATCATTTGTTCATATCTTTTGCTAGTTAGTGAGTTATTAGCCCAGTTACAGATCATTTGTGGTCAGCAATAGGGGAGTGATTGCTTCCTACAAGAGCACAAAACATGTACATTTCTAGACATCATTGAAAAGCGAGTCAGTTAAAGAGCTTTTTTTTTGTCTTAAAGGGGCAGTGTTGTATTTTGAGACAGGCTTGAATAAGCTAAGTAGCCAATAGGCAGAGGGTAGCATAATGTGTCTGATTCTCTGTAGTAATGGTACGGGAATAATAATGCATTTTATTTTGTGAAGTGGTTTCTTGCATCAAACAACACAACATTTTCAGTCACCAAACATGTTAATTAATGTGAAAAGTCTCATGGAATGTAGCCCTACATTGAACACCACCCATTGGCTGCTACTGTAGACTGAACGACATAACAGCTATTTCCATGTTAAATGTTATGGGATGCATTTTCTCCATTGTTTTTGATGGTAGGCCACTCTGGTAGGCCTACATTATGATCAAATAGCCACAGTAGCCTACTTGGCCACTGTTAAAACTGTAACTTAAAGCGGGTACAGCCTCAATGTTCACAGTAAACACGCACTGGAAGTTGCACAGAATTTTCACAACGTTCAAGTTTGCGCTCAGCAGACCTCAGTGCCGAAACAAATGACGCGGTCATCTGAGCCATCCGATTGGCCAGCGGTAGGCCTATAGTGCACTTGATTTGCTCTCTGGGCCCGCCGGGAAGGCAGAGTTTGTACCTTCAGACACATTAAATGGTTAAAAATGTCAACAATTGGCCTAACCAGCGCACAGGGCAGCTTAATCGGGTGCACCAACCGCCAACAGCCCCAGATAATACAAATAGGAACACAAGGCTTTATAGCCACAGTAGATAATAGGAACACAAGGCTTTATCGCCACAGTAGATAATAGGAACACAAGGCTTTATAGCCACAGTAGATAATAGGAACACAAGGCTTTATAGCCACAGTAGATAATAGGAACACAAGGCTTTATAGCCACAGTAGATAATAGGAACACAAGGCTTTATAGCCACAGTAGATAATAGGAACACAAGGCTTTATAGCCACAGTAGATAATAGGAACACAAGGCTTTATAGCCACAGTAGATAATAGGAACACAAGGCTTTATCGCCACAGTAGATAATAGGAACACAAGGCTTTATCGTTGGGTATGCAGTTTAAATAAGTAGTAGGCAAGCCAGATTTGGAACACGGCCAATCATTATAGGATGTATCCCAAATGGCACCCTTTTCCCGATATAGTGCACTTGTTTTGACCAGGGCCCATAGAGATCTATGACTATTATGACTAAGGACAGCTGACGGCTCTGTTCTTTCCCAATCTTAATATTTGGGTATAATGTGCTATTATGTCTACAGGACGTCTGGGCACGTGGACAAGTTTGCGGACTACATGGTGAAAGACGTGAAGAACGGAGAGTGTTTCAGGGCAGACCACCTCCTCAAAGGTTAGTCTATACTCTTGACATGGTGTGAAAAAGAGAAATGCCCTATTCACACAACTGGTATTTTCCAACCTCTACATCAATATAATAGAATTGACATTACAGTAGTCAAACCTTTGTTCAGTGCACTGTGTTGTCCCTGTGTATCAGTTAGCTGGGGCCTGTCAGTACTGTGTTGTCCCTGTGTATCAGTTAGCTGGGGCCTGTCAGTACTGTGTTGTCCCTGTGTATCAGTTAGCTGGGGCCTGTCAGTACTGTGTTGTCCCTGTGTATCAGTTAGCTGGGGCCTGTCAGTACTGTGTTGTCCCTGTGTATCAGTTAGCTGGGGCCTGTCAGTACTGTGTTGTCCCTGTGTATCAGTTAGCTGGGGCCTGTCAGTACTGTGTTGTCCCTGTGTATCAGTTAGCTGGGGCCTGTCAGTACTGTGTTGTCCCTGTGTATCAGTTAGCTGGGGCCTGTCAGTACTGTGTTGTCCCTGTGTATCAGTTAGCTGGGGCCTGTCAGTACTGTGTTGTCCCTGTGTATCAGTTAGCTGGGGCCTGTCAGTACTGTGTTGTCCCTGTGTATCAGTTAGCTGGGGCCTGTCAGTACTGTGTTGTCCCTGTGTATCAGTTAGCTGGGGCCTGTCAGTACTGTGTTGTCCCTGTGTATCAGTTAGCTGGGGCCTGTCAGTACTGTGTTGTCCCTGTGTATCAGTTAGCTGGGGCCTGTCAGTACTGTGTTGTCCCTGTGTATCAGTTAGCTGGGGCCTGTCAGCACTGTGTTGTCCCTGTGTATCAGTTAGCTGGGGCCTGTCAGCACTGTGTTGTCCCTGTGTATCAGTTAGCTGGGGCCTGTCAGTACTGTGTTGTCCCTGTGTATCAGTTAGCTGGGGCCTGTCAGTACTGTGTTGTCCCTGTGTATCAGTTAGCTGGGGCCTGTCAGTACTGTGTTGTCCCTGTGTATCAGTTAGCTGGGGCCTGTCAGTACTGTGTTGTCCCTGTGTATCAGTTAGCTGGGGCCTGTCAGTACTGTGTTGTCCCTGTGTATCAGTTAGCTGGGGCCTGTCAGTACTGTGTTGTCCCTGTGTATCAGTTAGCTGGGGCCTGTCAGTACTGTGTTGTCCCTGTGTATCAGTTAGCTGGGGCCTGTCAGTACTGTGTTGTCCCTGTGTATCAGTTAGCTGGGGCCTGTCAGTACTGTGTTGTCCCTGTGTATCAGTTAGCTGGGGCCTGTCAGTACTGTGTTGTCCCTGTGTATCAGTTAGCTGGGGCCTGTCAGTACTCTGTCCCTGTGCTGTGCCCACCAAAGCCTCCCTCGCAGACGAGCTTAACTCATTCTATGCTCGCTTCGAGGCAGACAATACCGAGCCATCTAGGAAGGCTCTCGCTGCTCCAGACGACCAGAGGTTGACGTGAGGAAAACTCTCGAGTGAATACTCACAAAGCCACCGGCCCTGATGGCATCCCTGGCCGCGTCCTCAGCGTGTGGACATCCCTGGCCGCGTCCTCAGCGTGTGGACATCCCTGGCCGCGTCCTCAGCGTGTGGACATCCCTGGCCTGATGGCGTCCCTGGCCGCGTCCTCAGCGTGTGGACATCCCTGGCCGCGTCCTCAGCGTGTGGACATCCCTGGCCGCGTCCTCAGCGTGTGGACATCCCTGGCCGCGTCCTCAGCATGTGGACATCCCTGGCTGCGTCCTCAGCGTGTGGACATCCCTGGCCGCGTCCTCAGGGTGTGGACATCCCTGGCCGCGTCCTCAGCGTGTGGACATCCCTGGCCGCGTCCTCAGCGTGTGGACGTCCCTGGCCGCGTCCTCAGCGTGTGGACGTCCCTGGCCGCGTCCTCAGCGTGTGGACGTCCCTGGCCGCGTCCTCAGCGTGTGGACGTCCCTGGCCGCGTCCTCAGCGTGTGGACATCCCTGGCCGTGTCCTCAGCGTGTGGACATCCCTGGCCGCGTCCTCAGCGTGTGGACATCCCTGGCCGCGTCCTCAGCGTGTGGACATCCCTGGCCGCGTCCTCAGCGTGTGGACATCCCTGGCCTGATGGCGTCCCTGGCCGCGTCCTCAGCGTGTGGACATCCCTGGCCGCGTCCTCAGCGTGTGGACGTCCCTGGCCGCGTCCTCAGCGTGTGGACATCCCTGGCCGCGTCCTCAGCGTGTGGACATCCCTGGCCGCGTCCTCAGCGTGTGGACATCCCTGGCCGCGTCCTCAGCGTGTGGACATCCCTGGCCGCGTCCTCAGCGTGTGGACGTCCCTGGCCGCGTCCTCAGTGTGTGGACGTCCCTGGCCGCGTCCTCAGCGTGTGGACGTCCCTGGCCGCGTCCTCAGCGTGTGGACGTCCCTGGCCGCGTCCTCAGCGTGTGGACGTCCCTGGCCGCGTCCTCAGTGTGTGCTGACAAGCTGGCGGCGTCTTCTCTGACATCTTCAACCTGTCCCAGGCTGTAGTCCCCACCTGCTTTAAGGAGACCACCATCGTCCCAGTGCCCAAATGACTATCGCCCCGTCACACTCACCCCAGTCATCATGACGTGCTTTGAGAGGCTGGTCATGGCCCACATGAAGGCCAGCATACCAGGCCCACTGGACCCACTCCAATCTGCCTACCACTCCAACAGATCCATGAAAATGCCATTTCCATCACTGTCACATGGCCATAACACATCTGGACAAGAGGAACACCTATGTGACAATGCTGTTCATTGACTACAGTTGAATGCTGAACACTATTGTTCCCTCCAAGCTCGACACCAAGCTCAGAGCCCTGGGTCTGGACACCACCCTCTGCAACTGGATCCTGGACTTCCTGACTGGCAGACCACAGGCTGTGAGGATTGGCAACAACACCTCCTCCACGCTGACTCTTAACTCAGGGGCCCCCAGGGGTCCTGCTGTACTTGCTGTTCACCCATGACTGCATGGCTTTGCACGACACCAACTCCATCATCAAGGTTGCTGACGACACCACGGCTGTAGGTCTGATAGCCAACAGTCAGCCTATAGGGAGGAGGTGAGTGAACTGGCAGCCTATAGGGAGGAGGTCAGTGAACTGGCATTGTGGTGCCAGGACAACAACCTCTCCCTCAACGTCAACAAAACAAAGGAGTTGATTGTTGACTTCAGGAAGCAGAGGAGGGAACATGCCCCTCGGCGTGCCACCGCGGGTCCTCTCCAAATAGCTGCACCGTCGAGAGCGTCGCAGCCTGGTACGGGTATTGCTCCATCCACGACCGCAGCTCCATAACTCCAGTACATCACTGGGACCGTGCTCCATACCGTACCTCCAGTACATCACTGGGACCGTGCTCCATACCATACCTCCAGTACATCACTGAGGACCGTGCTCCATACCGTACCTCCAGTACATCACTGGGACCGTGCTCCATACCGTACCTCCAGTACATCCCAGCTGCTGCTACCAGACTCTTATTATACTGCTCAGTTTATACCCTGTCCCCTTCCCCCCTTCCCCTCAGTTTATACCCTGTCCCCATCCCCCCTTCCCCTCAGTTTATACCCTGTCCCCACCCCCCCTTCCCCTCAGTTTATACACTGTCCCCATCCCCCCTTCCCCTCAGTTTATACACTGTCCCCATCCCCCCCTTCCCCTCAGTTTATACCCTGTCCCCATCCCCCTTCCCCTCAGTTTATACCCTGTCCCCATCCCCCCCTTCCCCTCAGTTTATACCCTGTCCCATCCCTCCTTCCCCTCAGTTTATACCCTGTCCCCATCCCCCCTTCCCCTCAGTTTATACCCTGTCCCCATCCCCCCCTTCCCCTCAGTTTATACCCTGTCCCCATCCCCCCCTTCCCCTCAGATTATACCCTGTCCCCATCCCCCCTTCCCCTCAGTTTATACCCTGTCCCCATCCCCCCCTTCCCCTCAGATTATACCCTGTCCCCATCCCCCCTTCCCCTCAGATTATACCCTGTCCCCATCCCCCCTTCCCCTCAGTTTATACCCTGTCCCCATCCCCCCTTCCCCTCAGATTATACCCTGTCCCCATCCCCCTTCCCCAAAACACCTGTAAATATTGGAGTATAAGTTGTTCCTTCCTGTATTATACTGATGCTAATGTTTATTCTGTTCTACTGATCCATTTACTTTATATTGTTATTGTATTATTTCTTATTGTTGTTGAATTGTGGAGAAGGAACCTGCCAGGAAGCATTTAGTTGGACGGTGTCTACCATATGTATGTGGAGAAGGAACCTGCCAGGAAGCATTTAGTTGGACGGTGTCTACCATGTGTATGTGGAGAAGGAACCTGCCAGGAAGCATTTAGTTGGACGGTGTATACCATGTGTATGTGGAGAAGGAACCTGCCAGGAAGCATTTAGTTGGACGGTGTCTACCATGTGTATGTGGAGAAGGAACCTGCCAGGAAGCAGGACGGTGTCTACCATGTGTATGTGGAGAAGGAACCTGCCAGGAAGCATTTAGTTGGAAGGTGTCTACCATGTGTATGTGGAGAAGGAACCTGCCAGGAAGCATTTAGTTGGACGGTGTCTACCATGTGTATGTGGAGAAGGAACCTGCCAGGAAGCATTTAGTTGGACGGTGTCTACCATGTGTATGTGGAGAAGGAACCTGCCAGGAAGCATTTAGTTGGACGGTGTATACCATGTGTATGTGGAGAAGGAACCTGCCAGGAAGCATTTAGTTGGACGGTGTCTACCATGTGTATGTGGAGAAGGAACCTGCCAGGAAGCATTTAGTTGGACGGTGTCTACCATGTGTATGTGGAGAAGGAACCTGCCAGGAAGCAGGACGGTGTCTACCATGTGTATGTGGAGAAGGAACCTGCCAGGAAGCATTTAGTTGGACGGTGTCTACCATGTGTATGTGGAGAAGGAACCTGCCAGGAAGCATTTAGTTGGACGGTGTCTACCATGTGTATGTGGAGAAGGAACCTGCCAGGAAGCATTTAGTTGGACGGTGTCTACCATGTGTATGTGGAGAAGGAACCTGCCAGGAAGCATTTAGTTGGACGGTGTCTACCATGTGTATGTGGAGAAGGAACCTGCCAGGAAGCAGGACGGTATCTACCATGTGTATGTGGAGAAGGAACCTGCCAGGAAGCATTTAGTTGGACGGTGTCTACCATGTGTATGTGGAGAAGGAACCTGCCAGGAAGCATTTAGTTGGACGGTGTCTACCATGTGTATGTGGAGAAGGAACCTGCCAGGAAGCATTTAGTTGGACGGTGTCTACCATGTGTATGTGGAGAAGGAACCTGCCAGGAAGCAGGACGGTGTCTACCATGTGTATGTGGAGAAGGAACCTGCCAGGAAGCATTTAGTTGGACGGTGTCTACCATGTGTATGTGGAGAAGGAACCTGCCAGGAAGCATTTAGTTGGACGGTGTCTACCATGTGTATGTGGAGAAGGAACCTGCCAGGAAGCATTTAGTTGGACGGTGTCTACCATGTGTATGTGGAGAAGGAACCTGCCAGGAAGCATTTAGTTGGACGGTGTCTACCATGTGTATGTGGAGAAGGAACCTGCCAGGAAGCATTTAGTTGGACGGTGTCTACCATGTGTATGTGGAGAAGGAACCTGCCAGGAAGCATTTAGTTAGACGGTGTCTACCATGTGTATGTGGAGAAGGAACCTGCCAGGAAGCATTTAGTTGGACGGTGTCTACCATGTGTATGCTGTACGTACAACTATTAAAACTTGTCTTGGTCTGAACCAATAAACTGGCCCAGTATATATGACTTTGACCCTGTGTTTCTCTGTTCAACCCTAACCCTTTGACCCTGTGTTTCTCTGTTCAACCCTAACCCTAACCCTTTGACCCTGTGTTTCTCTGTTCAACCCTAACCCTAACCCTTTGACCCTGTGTTTCTCTGTTCAACCCTAACCCTAACCCTTTGACCCTGTGTTTCTCTGTTCAACCCTAACCCTTTGACCCTTTGACCCTGTGTTTCTCTGTTCAACCCTAACCCTAACCCTAACCCTTTGACCCTGTGTTTCTCTGTTCAACCCTAACCCTTTGACCCTTTGACCTTTGACCCTGTGTTTCTCTGTTCAACTCAGCTCACCTCCAGAAGCTGGTGTCTGATAAGAAATGTGCTCCAGAGAAGAAGGCCGAGATGGAGGAAGTGGTGACTCAGGTTGGTACTGACGGACAGATGGGGGTTTAGAGACGTACAGCAGATATACTAGAATAGATACACAAACTATACCTTCATCAATCCCTGACGCATAAATGGAAGTCCTAAGTTATTGTTTAATGTCAACAAGTTGACCGTGTTTTCATTGGTCTCTCCAGATGGACAACTACACCCAACAGGAGTTGACTGACCTCTTTGTGAAATACAGCGTGAAGTCCCCCACCACAGGAAATGATGTTTCAGCGCCACATCTCTTCAACCTGATGTTCCAGACGTCCATCGGACCAGGGGGAAACATGACAGGGTAATGGAGCAATGACTCACTCTGGACCCAGATGTTGGTTGGACTGTGTGGGTGTACTGTAGGGTTTCCAATGCTGACGTTGGTCGTTTTGCCTTTGAACGGAGTTCCAATTAACTAATTTGCCATGGACCCAGTACCAGTGTTTTACTGAGTGTCTGACTTTATTCTGCAGCTACTTGAGGCCTGAAACTGCTCAGGGAATCTTCCTCAACTTCAAGCGTCTGTTGGAATTCAACCAGGGAAAGCTTCCCTTCGCTGCTGCTCAGATCGGCAACTCCTTCAGGAACGAGATCTCACCTCGCTCAGGACTCATCCGTGTCAGGTGAGTTCTAGTCTGGAGCTAGCTAGTTTCTACCTGACAGTCAGTCAGTCTGTTGTGATGTGCTAGTTTCTACCTGACAGACAGTCTGTTGTGATGTGCTAGTTTCTACCTGAAAGACAGTCAGTCTGTTGTGATGTGCTAGTTTCTACCTGAAAGACAGTCAGTCTGTTGTGATGTGTTAGTTTCTACCTGAAAGACAGTCAGTCTGTTGTGATGTGTTAGTTTCTACCTGACAGACAGTCTGTTGTGATGTGTTAGTTTCTACCTGAAAGACAGTCAGTCTGTTGTGATGTGTTAGTTTCTACCTGACAGACAGTCTGTTGTGATGTGTTAGTTTCTACCTGAAAGACAGTCAGTCTGTTGTGATGTGTTAGTTTCTACCTGACAGTCAGTCTGTTGTGATGTGTTAGTTTCTACCTGACAGTCAGACAGTCTGTTGTGATGTGTTAGTTTCTACCTGACAGTCAGACAGTCTGTTGTGATGTGTTAGTTTCTACCTGACAGTCAGACAGTCTGTTGTGATGTGTTAGTTTCTACCTGACAGTCAGACAGTCTGTTGTGATGTGTTAGTTTCTACCTGACAGTCAGTCAGTCTGTTGTGATGTGTTAGTTTCTACCTGAAAGACAGTCAGTCTGTTGTGATGTGTTAGTTTCTACCTGACAGACAGTCTGTTGTGATGTGTTAGTTTCTACCTGACAGTCAGTCAGTCTGTTGTGATGTGCTAGTTTCTACCTGAAAGACAGTCAGTCTGTTGTGATGTGTTAGTTTCTACCTGACAGTCAGTCAGTCTGTTGTGATGTGTTAGTTTCTACCTGACAGACAGTCTGTTGTGATGTGTTAGTTTCTACCTGACAGACAGTCTGTTGTGATGTGTTAGTTTCTACCTGAAAGACAGTCAGTCTGTTGTGATGTGTTAGTTTCTACCTGACAGTCAGTCAGTCTGTTGTGATGTGCTAGTTTCTACCTGAAAGACAGTCAGTCTGTTGTGATGTGTTAGTTTCTACCTGACAGTCAGTCAGTCTGTTGTGATGTGTTAGTTTCTACCTGACAGTCAGTCAGTCTGTTGTGATGTGCTAGTTTCTACCTGACAGACAGTCTGTTGTGATGTGTTAGTTTCTACCTGAAAGACAGTCAGTCTGTTGTGATGTGCTAGTTTCTACCTGACAGACAGTCAGTCTGTTGTGATGTGTTAGTTTCTACCTGAAAGACAGTCAGTCTGTTGTGATGTGTTAGTTTCTACCTGACAGACAGTCTGTTGTGATGTGTTAGTTTCTACCTGACAGTCAGACAGTCTGTTGTGATGTGTTAGTTTCTACCTGACAGTCAGACAGTCTGTTGTGATGTGTTAGTTTCTACCTGACAGTCAGACAGTCTGTTGTGATGTGCTAGTTTCTACCTGACAGACAGTCTGTTGTGATGTGTTAGTTTCTACCTGACAGTCAGACAGTCTGTTGTGATGTGTTAGTTTCTACCTGACAGTCAGACAGTCTGTTGTGATGTGTTAGTTTCTACCTGACAGTCAGTCTGTGATGTTAGTGTTTAGAGGGTCTGTTGAGCTAGTGATGGTTGTCCTGGTGCTTCCAGAGAGTTCACCATGGCTGAGATTGAGCACTTTGTGGACCCGACTGAGAAGGTCCACCCCAAGTTCGCCAACGTGGCTGACCTGGAAATCGTCCTGTACTCCTCCAAGGCCCAGACCAGCGGACAGTCTGCTCACATCATGAGGCTGGGGGACGCTGTGGAGCAGGTAGGATGCTGTAACAGTGGCTTCAGTAAGGAAGTAACCAATACCAGAGTCATATTGATAACTCTGTCTCTCTCAGGGAGTGATCAATAATTCCGTCCTGGGATATTTCATCGGGAGGATCTACCTCTACCTTACTAAAGTGGGTGTGGCCAAAGACAAGCTTCGCTTCCGTCAGCACATGGACAACGAGATGGCCCACTACGCCTGTGACTGCTGGGACGCAGAGACCAAAACATCCTACGTAGGTCCTCCATGACCCCTGACCCTAACCCCTAACCTTAACCCACTACGCCTGTGACTGCTGGGACGCAGAGACCAAAACATCCTACGTAGGTCCTCCATGACCCCTGACCCTAACCCCTAACCTTAACCCACTACGCCTGTGACTGCTGGGACGCAGAGACCAAAACATCCTACGTAGGTCCTCCATGACCCCTGACCCTAATCTTAACCCACTACGCCTGTGACTGCTGGTACGCAGAGACCAAAACATCCTATGTAGGTCCTCCATGACCCCTGACCCTAACCCCTAACCTTAACCCACTACGCCTGTGACTGCTGGGACGCAGAGACCAAAACATCCTACGTAGGTCCTCCATGACCCCTGACCCTAATCTTAACCCACTACGCCTGTGACTGCTGGTACGCAGAGACCAAAACATCCTATGTAGGTCCTCCGTGACCCCTGACCCTAACCCCTAACCTTAACCCACTACGCCTGTGACTGCTGGGACACAGAGACCAAAACATCCTATGTAGGTCCTCCATGACCCCTGACCCTAACCCCTAACCTTAACCCACTATGCCCGTGACTGCTGGGACGCAGAGACCAAAACATTCTATGTAGGTCCCACCCTCGACGGCTAGATGTGTCTACAACTTGAAGTTCTTATCTTGTGTTGAGTTAACCTTAACCCCATAATAACCCTGAGTTAACCTTAACCCCATAATAACCCTGAGTTAACCCTAACCCCATAATAACCCTGAGTTAACCCTAACCCCATAATAACCCTGAGTTAACCCTAACCCCATAATAACCCTGAGTTAACCCTAACCCCATAATAACCCTGAGTTAACCCTAACCCCATAATAACCCTGAGTTAACCCTAACCCCATAATAACCCTGCGTTAACCTTAACCCCATAATAACCCTGAGTTAACCCTAACCCCATAATAACCCTGAGTTAACCTTAACCCCATAATAACCCTGCGTTAACCTTAACCCCATAATAACCCTGCGTTAACCTTAACCCCATAATAACCCTGCGTTAACCTTAACCCCATAATAACCCTGAGTTAACCTTAACCCCATAATAACCCTGAGTTAACCTTAACCCCATAATAACCCTGAGTTAACCTTAACCCCATAATAACCCTGAGTTAACCTTAACCCCATAATAACCCTGAGTTAACCCTAACCCCATAATAATCCTGAGTTAACCCTAACCCCATAATAACCCTGAGTTAACCCTAACCCCATAATAACCCTGAGTTAACCTTAACCCCATAATAACCCTGAGTTAACCTTAACCCCATAATAACCCTGAGTTAACCCTAACCCCATAATAACCCTGAGTTAACCCTAACCCCATAATAACCCTGAGTTAACCCTAACCCCATAATAACCCTGAGTTAACCCTAACCCCATAATAACCCTGAGTTAACCCTAACCCCATAATAACCCTGAGTTAACCCTAACCCCATAATAACCCTGAGTTAACCCTAACCCCATAATAACCCTGAGTTAACCCTAACCCCATAATAACCCTGAGTTAACCCTAACCCCATAATAACCCTGAGTTAACCTTAACCCCATAATAACCCTGAGTTAACCTTAACCCCATAATAACCCTGAGTTAACCCTAACCCCATAATAACCCTGAGTTAACCTTAACCCCATAATAACCCTGAGTTAACCCTAACCCCATAATAACCCTGAGTTAACCCTAACCCCATAATAACCCTGAGTTAACCCTAACCCCATAATAACCCTGAGTTAACCCTAACCCCATAATAACCCTGAGTTAACCCTAACCCCATAATAACCCTGAGTTAACCCTAACCCCATAATAACCCTGAGTTAACCCTAACCCCATAATAACCCTGCGTTAACCCTAACCCCATAATAACCCTGCGTTAACCCTAACCCCATAATAACCCTGAGTTAACCTTAACCCCATAATAACCCTGAGTTAACCTTAACCCCATAATAACCCTGAGTTAACCTTAACCCCATAATAACCCTGAGTTAACCTTAACCCCATAATAACCCTGAGTTAACCTTAACCCCATAATAACCCTGAGTTAACCTTAACCCCATAATAATCCTGAGTTAACCCTAACCCCATAATAATCCTGAGTTAACCCTAACCCCATAATAACCCTGAGTTAACCCTAACCCCATAATAACCCTGAGTTAACCTTAACCCCATAATAACCCTGAGTTAACCTTAACCCCATAATAACCCTGAGTTAACCCTAACCCCATAATAACCCTGAGTTAACCCTAACCCCATAATAACCCTGAGTTAACCCTAACCCCATAATAACCCTGAGTTAACCCTAACCCCATAATAACCCTGAGTTAACCCTAACCCCATAATAACCCTGAGTTAACCCTAACCCCATAATAACCCTGAGTTAACCCTAACCCCATAATAACCCTGAGTTAACCCTAACCCCATAATAACCCTGAGTTAACCTTAACCCCATAATAACCCTGAGTTAACCCTAACCCCATAATAACCCTGAGTTAACCTTAACCCCATAATAACCCTGAGTTAACCCTAACCCCATAATAACCCTGAGTTAACCCTAACCCCATAATAACCCTGAGTTAACCCTAACCCCATAATAACCCTGAGTTAACCTTAACCCCATAATAACCCTGAGTTAACCCTAACCCCATAATAACCCTGAGTTAACCCTAACCCCATAATAACCCTGAGTTAACCCTAACCCCATAATAACCCTGAGTTAACCCTAACCCCATAATAACCCTGAGTTAACCCTAACCCCATAATAACCCTGCGTCTCTGTATTTCCTGCAGGGCTGGATTGAGATAGTGGGCTGTGCTGACCGCTCCTGTTTCGACCTGCTGTGCCACGCCCGGGCTACCAAGGTCGCTCTAGTGGCAGAGAAGCCTCTAAAAGAACCCAAAGTAGTAGATATGGTCCAGTTTGAGGCCAATAAGGGCGCCATCGGTAAAGCCTATAAGAAGGACGCCAAGCTAGCGATGGAGTATCTAGCTGTATGTGACGAGTGTTTCATCACTGAACAGGAGATGCTACTCAACAGCAGCGGGTGAGTAGTGAACAGAGGTCATATGTGACACAATCGATAGATTTAATTCTTTAGCCTCCGTAATGTTATGCAATATTCCAGTCTCATTGACAATGCTAAACCTAACCTTCCCCCAGGGAGTTCACCATAGAGACGGAGGGAAAGACTTTTAAACTCACCAAGGACATGGTCAGTGTGAAGAGGTTCCAGAAGACCCTGCATGGTGAGACAACACTCTAGAACCTTCTAGAACCTAGACATGTTCTAGAGGAGGTTGTTCTAGGTTCTCTTGTTGTTGAATAACATCCTCTTTCTACTGGATGGACAGTTCTAATTGTAGAAGCCATGCATTAAGATCGCAGCCAACCATAACATGTTTAACTGCTTCCCCACAGTGGAGGAGGTGGTCCCTAACGTCATCGAACCCTCTTTTGGCATCGGTAGAATCATGTACTCAATCTTCGAGCACACATTCCAAGTCCGAGAGGGAGACGAACAGAGAACGGTAGGGAGACATCAAATGTTACTACTACTGACTGGGCCGTTAGAACTTAGTTATTACATAAATGGTTTTAACAGTGGAATAATGGTTTTGAAATGTCCGTCTCTCTTGTCTCCAGTTCTTCAGCTTCCCTACCACTGTAGCTCCATATAAATGCTCCGTCCTTCCTTTGAGCCAAAACCAGGAATTCACGCCTTTTGTTAAGGAACTCTGTAAGTACTCCTTCCACGCTCTATTTCTGTTTAGAACAAGACCATGATGATTTCAGAACAAAGGTTGAACAGTTCAGTGTCAGATGTTACATAAGGTATTTAACTAACATGTCCTCACCCTCTCTCCTCCCCTCTCTCCTCCCCCTCTCTCCTCACTCTCTCTCCTCCCGTCTCCTCACTCTCTCTCCTCCCGTCTCCTCACCCTCTCTCCTCACCCTCTCTCCTCCCGTCTCCTCACCCTCTCTCCTCCCGTCTCCTCACCCTCTCTCCTCCCGTCTCCTCACCCTCTCTCCTCCCGTCTCCTCACCCTCTCCTCACCCTCTCTCCTCCCGTCTCCTCACCCTCTCTCCTCACCCTCTCTCCTCCCGTCTCCTCACCCTCTCTCCTCCCGTCTCCTCACCCTCTCTCCTCCCGTCTCCTCACCCTCTCTCCTCCCGTCTCCTCACCCTCTCTCCTCCCGTCTCCTCACCCTCTCTCCTCCCCTCTCCTCACCCTCTCTCCTCACCCTCTCTCCTCCCGTCTCCTCACCCTCTCTCCTCCCGTCTCCTCACCCTCTCTCCTCCCGTCTCCTCACCCTCTCTCCTCCCCTCTCCTCACCCTCTCTCCTCACCCTCTCTCCTCCCGTCTCCTCACCCTCTCTCCTCCCGTCTCCTCACCCTCTCTCCTCACCCTCTCTCCTCCCGTCTCCTCACCCTCTCTCCTCCCGTCTCCTCACCTTCTCTCCTCCCGTCTCCTCACCCTCTCTCCTCCCGTCTCCTCACCCTCTCTCCTCCCGTCTCCTCACCCTCTCTCCTCCCGTCTCCTCACCCTCTCTCCTCCCGTCTCCTCACCCTCTCTCCTCACCCTGTCTCCTCCTTGCAGCTGAAGCGATGACCAAACAGGGCGTGTCCCATAAGGTGGACGACTCGTCAGGATCCATCGGGAGGCGCTACGCCAGGACAGACGAGATCGGAGTGGCGTTCGGCATCACCATTGACTTTGACACGGTGAACAAGACGCCCCACACCGCCACGCTGAGGGATCGCGACTCCATGAGGCAGATCAGGGCCGAGGTACGACATCTTTACTTCATACATGTCAACGTACTGCTCTGTACTAGAAGTGATTAACTGAAAGGTTAATGAACTGGGTTAACTGGGTTCTCTGTTGCCTCTCCAGGTCAGTGAGTTGCCAGGAATCATCCGTGATCTGGCCAACGGTGTCATGACTTGGTCCGAGGTGGAGAGCAAGTACCCCATCTTTGAGGGACAGGAGACCAGCAAGAAGGACACGACCGAGGAATGAACTCCGTATGTCTGTCAGTCACTGCTATGAAACGCCCACAGACATTTTTACATTTCTGCATCCATAGGGACAATTTTACTGCAACTGTAATTCAGTCAGTCCTCACGGTGTCCTAACACACAACTGCAACCACTGAAATTAAACTTCAAAATAAATGTTATATAGTTATTGTACCTAATGATTATAAACAGGGTGACAGTGTAATGATTTGTCCCTGTTCTGGTAAATATTCACCTGCGTACTGGAATCTGCTCTGAGTGGAGGAAGAGGGGGAGAGAAAGAGAGAGAGGGGGGGGAGAGGAAGAGATCTTCTCAGCCTGGTATAAAAAGAGAAATGTGTTCAGGTTGTCAATCTTGTGTGGGAAGAGAAGAGAGGCTTCACGATTCCAGTTTCAGGACTGATTAAATCAACATGGAAAACATCTCTGGTTCAATAAACGGAACCTGCTCTTACTGGAACCAACCTGTGTCTGTTTCAATGACTGGGAAATAAGCTGACATGGACCTGACTCCCATTATGGCCCCTAGCGGGCCCTAGACCAGTGGTTCCCATTATGGCCCCTAGCGGGCCCTAGACCAGTGGTTCCCATTATGGCCCCTAGCGGGCCCTAGACCAGTGGTTCCCATTATGGCCCCTAGCGGGCCCTAGACCAGTGGTTCCCATTATGGCCCCTAGCGGGCCCTAGACCAGTGGTTCCCATTATGGCCCCTAGCGGGCCCTAGACCAGTGGTTCCCATTATGGCCCCTAGCGGGCCCTAGACCAGTGGTTCCCATTATGGCCCCTAGCGGGCCCTAGACCAGTGGTTCCCATTATGGCCCCTAGCGGGCCCTAGACCAGTGGTTCCCATTATGGCCCCTAGCGGGCCCTAGACCAGTGGTTCCCATTATGGCCCCTAGCGGGCCCTAGACCAGTGGTTCCCAAACCTCTCCTTGGTGAAGCCCTGAACTATCTCACCTGATTGACCTAGTCAAGGGCTTGATGATTAGTTGAATCAGCTGTGCTGGGTGATGTAACGGCTGGGGGCCCAGAGGAGAGGTTTGGGAACCACTAGCCACTAAATGGGGAATAGGGTCATTTGGAACTCATACATGTTGTATTACAACTGTCCACCAGAGAGCAGAGATTGACAGTTTTCTTTACAACAAATGAATTTGCGCTTGAGACAAAACAGACCCATGTTCCCCTGTAATTTGGGTATTTTCTATTTTCCCTGGAAAGGGAAACTACACCACTATTCTAGTGGTCTGTGTTCCATTAGTATAATAGGGGCTGCACTGAAGCTTTGAGAGAAGGAAACATTACTGAGACAACACATTGGTCATGTTCCCCTGCTGAGACGTTGCTGACACACGCCTGATCTTACAAGGCCGGGATAGATATTCAACGTATCAGCTATTCAACGCATCAGCTATTCAACGCATCAGCTATTCAACGTATCAGCTATTCAACATATCAGCTAACCAACGCATCAGCTATTCACCGTATCAGCTAACCAACGCATCAGCTATTCAACGCATCAGCTAACCAACGTATCAGCTATTCACCGTATCAGCTAACCAACGCATCAGCTATTCAACGCATCAGCTAACCAACGTATCAGCTATTCACCGTATCAGCTATTCAACGCATCAGCTATTCAACGTATCAGCTATTCAACGTATCAGCTATTCAACGTATCAGCGCATCAGCTATTCAACGCATCAGCTATTCAACGTATCAGCTATTCAACATATCAGCTAACCAACGCATCAGCTATTCACCGTATCAGCTAACCAACGCATCAGCTATTCAACGCATCAGCTAACCAACGTATCAGCTAACCAACGCATCAGCTATTCAACGCATCAGCTAACCAACGTATCAGCTATTCACCGTATCAGCTATTCAACGCATCAGCTATTCAACGTATCAGCTATTCAACGTATCAGCGCATCAGCTATTCAACGCATCAGCTATTCAACGTATCAGCTATTCAACGCATCAGCTATTCAACGTATCAGCTATTCAACGCATCAGCTAACCAACGTATCAGCTATTCAACGTATCAGCTATTCAACGTATCAGCTAACCAACGTATCAGCTATTCAACGTATCAGCTATTCAACGTATCAGCTATTCAACGTATCAGCTAACCAACGTATCAGCTAACCAACGTATCAGCTATTCAACGTATCAGCTATTCAACGCATCAGCTATTCAACGTATCAGCTAACCAACGTATCAGCTATTCAACGTATCAGCTATTCAACGTATCAGCTAACCAACGTATCAGCTATTCAACGTATCAGCTAACCAACGTATCAGCTATTCAACGTATCAGCTATTCAACGTATCAGCTATTCAACGTATCAGCTATTCAACGTATCAGCTATTCAACGTATCAGCTAACCACATATTATAGCAATCTGGTGCCTGAGCAGGGGAACGCCACACTAATGCTGTCGGTCTCAACGTCTGAGCAGGGGAACGCCACACTAATGCTGTCAGTCTCAACGTCTGAGCAGGGGAACGCCACACTAATGCTGTCAGTCTCAACGTCTGAGCAGGGGAACGCCACACTAATGCTGTCAGTCTCAACGTCTGAGCAGGGGAACGCCACACTAATGCTGTCAGTCTCAACGTCTGAGCAGGGGAACGCCACACTAATGCTGTCAGTCTCAACGTCTGAGCAGGGGAACGCCACACTAATGCTGTCAGTCTCAACGTCTGAGCAGGGGAACGCCACACTAATGCTGTCAGTCTCAACGCAACAACCTCTGAGCTCATTCTCACTTGAAAATACTCTGGTCAAATACTTTACAAGTGACTGGGTTGTCCTTGACAATTTCAACAGTGAACTAACATACAGTGCATTCGGAAAGTATTCAGACCCCATGACTTTTTCCACATTTTGTTACGTTACATCCTTATTCTAAAATGGATGAAATTATATTTTTTCCTCATCAATCTACACACAATACCCCATTATGACAAAGCGAAAACAGGTTTTTATAATTTTTTTGTTAATTTATTAAAAATAAAACTGAAATATCACATATACATATGTATTCAGACCCTTTAATCAGTACTTTGGCAGCGATTACACCCTCAAGTCTTCTTGGGTATGACGCTACAAGCTTGACACACCTGTATTTGGGGAGTTTCTCCCATTCTTCTCTGCAGATCCTCTCAAGCTCTGTCAGGTTGGATGGGGAGCATCGCTGCACAGCTATCCACTCAAGGACATTCAGAGACTTGTCCCGAAGCCACTCCTGCATTGTCTTGGCTGTGTGCTTTGGGTCATTGTCCTGTTGGAAGGTGAACCTTCTGGAGCAGGTTTTCATCAAGGATCTCTCTGTACTTCTCTCCGTTCATCTTTCCCTCGATACTGACTAGTCTCCCAGTCCCGCTGAAAAACCTCCCCACAGCATGATGCTGCCACCACCATGCTTCATAAGTATTTGATACATCAGAAAAGCAGAACTTAATATTTGGTACAGAAACCTTTGTTTGCAATTACAGAGATCATATGTTTCCTGTAGGTCTTGACCAGGTTTGCACACACTGCAGCAGGGATTTTGGCCCACTCCTCCATACAGACCTTCTCCAGATCCTTCAGGTTTTGGGGCTGTCGCTGGGAAATACGGACTTTCAGCTCCCTCCAAATATATTCTATTGGTTTCAGGTCTGGAGACTGGCTAGGCCACTCCAGGACCTTGAAATGCTTCTTACGGAGCCACTCCTTAGTTGCCCTGGCTGTGTGTTTCGGGTCGTTGTCATGCTGGAAGACCCAGCCACGACCCATCTTCAATGCTCTTACTGAGGGAAGGAGGTTGTTGGCCAAGATCTCGCGATACATGACCCCATCCATCCTCCCCTCAATACGGTGCAGTCGTCCTGTCCCATTTGCAGAAAAGCATCCCCAAAGAATGATGTTTCCACCTCCATGCTTCACGGTTGGGATGGTGTTCTTGGGGTTGTACTCATCCTTCTTCTTCCTGCAAACAAGGCAAGTGGAGTTGAGACCAAAAAGCTATATTTTTGTCTCATCAGACCTCATGAACTTCTCCCATTCCTCCTCTGGATCATCCAGATGGTCATTGGCAAACTTCAGACGGGCCTGGACATGCGCTGGCTTGAGCAGGGGGACCTTGCGTGCGCTGCAGGATTTTAATCCATGACGGCGTAGTGTGTTACTAATGGGTTTCTTTGAGACTGTGGTCCCAGCTCTCTTCAGGTCATTGACCAGGTCCTGCCATGTAGTTTTGGGCTGATCCCTCACCTTCCTCATGATCATTGATGCCCCACGAGGTGAGATCTTGCATGGAGCCCCAGACTGAGGGTGATTGACCGTCATCTTGAACTTCTTCCGTTTTCTAATAATTGCGCCAACAGTTGTTGCCTTCTCACCAAGCTGCTTGCCTATTGTCGTGTAGCCCATCCCAGCCTTGTGCAGGTCTACAATTTTATCCCTGATGTCCTTACACAGCTCTCTGGTCTTGGCCATTGTGGAGAGGTTGGAGTCTGTTTGATTGAGTGTGTGGACAGGTGTCTTTTATACAGGTAACAAGTTCAAACAGGTGCAGTTAATAAAGGTAATGAGTGGAGAACAGGAGGGCTTCTTAAAGAAAAACTAACAGGTCTGTGAGAGCCGGAATTCGTACTGGTTGGTAGGTGATCAAATACTTATGTCATGCAATAAAATGCAAATTAATTACTTAAGAATCATACAATGTGATTTTCTGGATTTTCATTTTAGATTCCGTCTCTCACAGTTGAAGTGTACCTATGATAAAAATGACAGACCTCTACATGCTTTGTAAGTAGGAAAACCTGCAAAATCGGCAGTGTATCAAATACTTGTTCTCCCCACTGTGTGTATGTGTGTGTGTGTGTGTATATATATATACAGTGAGGAAAAAAAGTATTTAGTCAGCCACCCATTGTGCATGTTCTCCCACTTAAAAAGATGAGAGAGGCCTGTAATTTTCATCATAGGTACACGTCAACTATGACAGACAAAATCAGAAAAGAAATTCCAGAAAATCACATTGTAGGATTTTTAATGAATTTATTTGCAAATTATGGTGGAAAATAAGTATTTGGTCAATAACAAAAGTTTCTCAATACTTTGTTATATACCCTTTGTTGGCAATGACACAGGTCAAACGTTTTCTGTAAGTCTTCACAAGGTTTTCACACACTGTTGCTGGTATTTTGGCCCATTCCTCCATGCAGATCTCCTCTAGAGCAGTGATGTTTTGGGGCTGTCGCTGGGCAACACGGACTTTCAACTCCCCCCAAAGATTTTCTATGGGGTTGAGATCTGGAGACTGGCTAGGCCACTCCAGGACCTTGAAATGCTTCTTACGAAGCCACTCCTTCGTTGCCCGGGCGGTGTGTTTGGGATCATTGTCATGCTGAAAGACCCAGCCACGTTTCATCTTCAATGCCCTTGCTGATGGAAGGAGGTTTTCACTCAAAATCTCACGATACATGGCCCCATTCATTCTTTCCTTTACACGGATCAGTCGTCCTGGTCTCTTTGCAGAAAAACAGCCCCAAAGCATGATGTTTCCACCCCCATGCTTCACAGTAGGTATGGTGTTCTTTGGATGCAACTCAGCATTCTTTGTCCTCCAAACACGACGAGTTGAGTTTTTACCAAAAAGTTCTATTTTGGTTTCATCTGACCATATGACATTCTCCCAATCCTCTTCTGGATCATCCAAATGCACTCTAGCAAACTTCAGACGGGCCTGGCGTAAGCAGGGGGACACGTCTGGCACTGCAGGATTTTGAGTCCCTGGCGGCGTAGTGTGTTACTGATGGTAGGCTTTGTTACTTTGGTCCCAGCTCTCTGCAGGTCATTCACTAGGTCCCCCCGTGTGGTTCTGGGATTTTTGCTCACCGTTCTTGTGATCATTTTGACCCCACGGGGTGAGATCTTGCGTGGAGCCCCAGATCGAGGGAGATTATCAGTGGTCTTGTATGTCTTCCATTTCCTAATAATTGCTCCCACAGTTGATTTCTTCAAACTGGGAGTCAGCTCTCATTTTAGCTAAGTACGCCAAATATTTTCCTGGTTTATCGCCATATTCATAAAGCTTTTGCCTGACAAATCTAATTTTCTTTCCAGCGTCCAATGTTAGGAGAGAGTCCAACGTTGATCTAAGGACTGATATTTCCTTTAATAGGGCAGGAGTGGGAATATTTCCTTTAATAGGGCAGGAGTGGGAATATTTCCTTTAAGAGGGCATGAGTGGGAATATTTCCGTTAATAGGGCAGGAGTGGGAATATTTCCTTTAATAGGGCAGGAGTGGGAATATTTCCTTTAATAGGGCAGGAGTGGGAATATTTCCTTTAATAGGGCAGGAGTGGGAATATTTCCTTTAATAGGGCAGGAGTGTGAATATTTCCTTTAATAGGGCATGAGTGGGAATATTTCCTTTAATAGGGCAGGAGTGGGAATATTTCCTTTAATAGGGCAGGAGTGGGAATATTTCCTTTAATAGGGCAGGAGTGGGAATATTTCCTTTAATAGGGCAGGAGTGGGAATATTTCCATTAATAGGGCAGGAGTGGGAATATTTCCTTTAATAGGGCAGGCAGGAGTGGGAATATTTCCTTTAATAGGGCAGGAGTGGGAATATTTCCTTTAATAGGGCAGGAGTGTGAATATTTCCTTTAATAGGGCATGAGTGGGAATATTTCCTTTAATAGGGCAGGAGTGGGAATATTTCCTTTAATAGGGCAGGAGTGGGAATATTTCCTTTAATAGGGCAGGAGTGGGAATATTTCCTTTAATAGGGCAGGAGTGGGAATATTTCCATTAATAGGGCAGGAGTGGGAATATTTCCTTTAATAGGGCAGGAGTGGGAATATTTCCTTTAATAGGGCATGAGTGGGAATATTTCCTTTAATAGGGCAGGAGTGGGAATATTTCCTTTAATAGGGCAGGAGTGGGAATATTTCCGTTAATAGGGCAGGAGTGGGAATATTTCCTTTAATAGGGCAGGAGTGGGAATATTTCCTTTAATAGGGCAGGAGTGGGAATATTTCCTTTAACAGGGCAGGAGGGGGAATATTTCCTTTAATAGGGCAGGAGTGGGAATATTAATGTAGTCCTTCTCTTTAGTTTCTAAGTCACCCTCTAAGGTTTTTGCTTTTCAAGTTTTTTCTGCCTCTTAGTGGCTGAGTATGACAATCAGACCCCTGGAGTATGCTTTACAGGTTTCCCAAAGGAGCGAGGGGTTATCTGTTGATTGGGAGTTAATAGAGAAAAATGCTTTAAACTCTGTAATAAAATATGATGTAAATCTATGGTCTTTAAGAATGGTTGTATTCAATCTCCAGTGTCTTGATGGATTGGGTGGCCCTTTGAGGTTTATGTCCAGGATCACCTCAGCATGCTTCCTATATTAGAAGATTCAACAAAGACGTCCTGGGCATAAAAAAGTAATCTATTAGTCTGACATCCATGAGGTGCAGAGAAAAAGGTGAACTCTCTGTTGGAGGGATGAAAGGTTCTCCAAATATCAGCATACCCCAGATCATCACAAATAGCTATAAGCGACCTAGCTTGAGGAGAGGGTGAAGCTATGCTGCTGGGAAACTTGTCAATAAGGGGGTTCAACAAACAATTAGAATCTCCAACCACTGCAGTGTCTGAGTTTAATTCGGAGAAGTCTAGAAATACCTTAGTGAGGAAATCAGGGGGGATGTAAATATTCATTATGTAAATGTTCTGCCCTTATGAAGTACCTTTAATTATAACAAAACTACCAAATGTATCTTTCACACAATTCAACACCTTAAGTGGTAGGTTATTTTTCACAGGAATTGCCACACCTCTACTTCTGGATGTAAATGATGAGAAACTCTTGACCAAACCCTCCTTGTTGCAATTTCAGACGCTCCTTATCATCCAAATGAGTTCCTTGTAACAGAGCAATATCAGTACCTTTTTCCTTTTAATGGGGTTATGGCTCCCTCTAATGTTCCATGGGACTAGACCCTAACAGGAGAGAGGTGAGACACTCCTCCACTGGAGGAGATCTTGGTGGGCTATACTCAGCCTTGTCTCAGGGTAGTAGGTTGGTGGGCTATACTCAGCCTTGTCTCAGGGTAGTAGGTTGGTGGGCTATACTCAGCCTTGTCTCAGGGTAGTAGGTTGGTGGGCTATACTCAGCCTTGTCTCAGGGTAGTAGGTTGGTGGTCTGTTGATATCCCTCTGGTGGTGTGGGGGCTGTGCTTTGGCAAAGTGGGTGGGGTTATATCCTGCCTGGTTGGCCCTGTCTGGGGGTATCGTCGGACGGGGCCACAGTGTCTCCCGACTCCCCCCTGTCTTAGCCTCCAGTATCTATGCAGCAATAGTATATGGTTCCTCTCTAGGTTTCTTCCTAGGTTCCTGCCTTTCTAGGGAGTTTTTCCTAGCCACCGTGCTTCTACATCTGCATTGCTTGCTGTTTGGGGTTTTAGGCTGGGTTTCTGTATAGCACTTTGTGACATCTGCTGATGTAAAAAGGGCTTTATAAATAAAATGTCATTGATTGAACTATCACTAACCCAGCAGAGGTGAGACACATTAACTATCACAAACCCAGTAGAGGTGAGACACATTGGTAATGGTTTTAAATAGACAGCAGGGGGCAGTATAACACTTCTCACTCTCGTTCTCTCGCTCGCTCTCCCTCCTCTCCATTTCTGTCTTGCTCTCCTCTGTCTCTCTCCTCTCTCTCTTTCCCTCCCTCTCTGTCTCTCTCTCTCTCCTCCTCTCTCTTTCCCTCCCACTCTGTCTCTCTCTCTCTCTCTCTCTCTCTCTCTCTCTCTCTCTCTCTCTCTCTCTCTCTCTCTCTCTCTCTCTCTCTCCTCCTCTCTCTCTTTCCCTCCCTCTCTGTCTCTCTCTCTCTCTCTCCTCCTCTCTCTCTTTCCCTCCCTCTCTGTCTCTCTCTCTCTCTCTCCTCCTCTCTCTCTCTCTCTCTCTCTCTCTCTCTCTCTCTCTCCTCCTCTCTCTTTCCCTCCCTCTCTGTCTCTCTCTCTCCTCCTCTCTCTCTTTCCCTCCCTCTCTTTCCCTCCCTCTCTGTCTCTCTCTCTCTCTCCTCCTCTCTCTCTTTCCCTCCCTCTCTGTCTCTCTCTCTCTCTCTCTCCTCCTCTCTCTCTCTCTGTCTCTCTCTCTCTCTGTCTCTCTGTCTCTCTCTCTCTCTCTCTCTCTCTCCTCCTCTCTCTCTTTCCCTCCCTCTCTGTCTCTCTCTCTCTCCTCCTCTCTCTCTTTCCCTCCCTCTCTGTCTCTCTCTCTCTCTCCTCCTCTCTCTCTTTCCCTCCCTCCCTCTCTGTCTCTCTCTCTCTCTCTCTCCTCCTCTCTCTCTCTCTCTCTCTCTCTCTCTCTCTCTCTCTCTCTCTCTCTCTCTCTCTCTCTCTCTCTCTCTGTCTCTCTCTCTCTCTCCGTTGTCAGGACTCTCTCTCTGATGTGTATCTGGAGAACCTGCTGGGTTGTTCTCGGTCTGGTTTCCAGCGGCTGCCCAAGTGGCGGCAGAATGACCTGAAGAAGAAGGCGGGGCTGTTCTGAGTGGGCAGTCAATCATTTGGAATGAGTTGAATGGCTATATTTTCATTGATTGTGTTCAAGTTGTGTTTGAGTTGCCATACTTTTCAAATACAGTTCTAGCTTGAGGAACTGTACATACATGATGAGCTCTACAAATAAATAATATTATACAAATTAATATTAATATTATTATTATTATTATAATAATTATTATACTTCAGCTGATGAAGTCACTGCCAGGGAACCTGCCAGATACTGGCATGTACGTTACCAACAGCAATACCACTTTCATTTTCAGTCTCTTTAACATTATTTATTGAACAAAACTATGCCCTTCACTGATATGTTCTACCCGTATGCTGAACAGAATAAAAAGCAGGGGTGTGTTTTTTTTTGACATTCAAAATTAATTAAATCAAGATATATTTTAAATGTTTTAATCATTATGATAAGTTGCTGTATTGTGTTTTGTTGTATTTACTGCAACTCAGTATACGACCATAATGAACAAACCCTTTCAAACCACATGGATAATTATCATAAAGCTGTCACAAAATCTCTCAAAATAAAAACTATTCACCATCAAAAACTTTTCTAAATTCTTATTTTATTCAAGAACATGTGCAAATGCAGTTTACTGAAAAACAACAGTAAGATATTATGACCACAGCTCCTTGATGTCTTTATACTCGGACATTTTTCCTGTTATATTGTTACACAGCTGATATTAAGAGAGGAGTGTTAGAGGAACCAAAGTAGATAATAGATGGCTTGATGTGTATTTCATATGAACAGTCAGTAACAACAGTCAGTAACAACAGTCATAACAGTCAGTAACAACAGTCATTACAACAATGGGTAACAACAGTCAGTAACAACAGTCATAACAGTCATTACAACAATTGGTAACAACAGTCAGTAACAACAGTCGGTAACAACAGTCGGTAACAACAGTCATAACAGCAGTCATAACAACAGTCGGTAACAACAGTCAGTAACAACAGTCACAACAGTCAGTAACAACAGTCATAACAACAGTCATAACAGACAGTAACAACAACAGTCATAACAGCAGTCATAACAACAGTCGGTAACAACAGTCATAACAGCAGTCATAACAACAGTCGGTAACAACAGTCGGTAACAACAGTCATAACAACAGTCATACTTCGAACTTCAGAGATCCGAATTGAATAGAGCCCTTAGTCAGCTTCTCTTAAAAGAAGTGTAAAGATAAAAGAGATTGTAAAACGTTAAAAATCAACATATTAAAAACTTTGTCAGTTACAACTCAATAATGGGGGAGGGGTCAGTATGGATTGGACTTTTTAGTATGGTGTGGGAGGTGTTAGTATGATGTGGGAGGGGTCAGTGTGGTGTGGGAGGGGTCAGTATGATGTGGGAGGGGTCGGTGTGATGTGGGAGGGGTCAGTATGATGTGGGAGGGGTCAGTGTGGTGTGGGAGGGGTCAGTATGATGTGGGAGGGGTCAGTGTGGTGTTTGAGGGGTCAGTCTGATATGGGAGTGACCAGTGCGGTATGGGAGAGGTTAGTGTCATGTGGGAGTGGCTAGTGTGGTATGGGAGGGGTTAGTATGATGTGGGAGGGGTCCGTGTGAAGTGGGCAGGGTCTATTTGGCGTCCAGCAGCATGAGGTGAACAAACAGGCCAGCAGAGGGGATGACATCACCACGCTTGTTGAGCAGAGGGACTTGGCGGTAACCTGGGAAACAGGACGTGAGGTTTGAACAAGTCAGCAATGAGGAGAGGAAAGAAGGCAAGAGAGCGAGGAGTGTTACCGTTCTGTAGACTGGTGAGTGGCAGGCAGTACTGTCCAATCAGGTCGTTCTGTGAGGTGGAGTCATAGTCTTCGACCAGGAAGCGCACCAGGGCCAGCTCTGGTGCCTGGATGTCAAACTGGAACGTCTCGTTCCACATGGGGTTAAAACCTGCAGAGAGGAACATTGTTCCACATGGGGTTAAAACCTGCAGAGAGGAACATCGTTCCACATGGGGTTAAAACCTGCAGAGAGGAACATCGTTCCACATGGGGTTAAAACCTGCAGAGAGGAACATCGTTCCACATGGGGTTAAAACCTGCAGAGAGGAACATCGTTCCACATGGGGTTAAAACCTGCAGAGAGGAACATCGTTCCACATGGGGTTAAAACCTGCAGAGAGGAATATCGTTCCACATGGGGTTAAAACCTGCAGAGAGGAACATTGTTCCACATGGGGTTAAAACCTGCAGAGAGGAACATCGTTCCACATGGGGTTAAAACCTGCAGAGAGGAACATCGTTCCACATGGGGTTAAAACCTGCAGAGAGGAACATCGTTCCACATGGGGTTAAAACCTGCAGAGAGGAACATTGTTCCACATGGGGTTAAAACCTGCAGAGAGGAACATCGTTCCACATGGGGTTAAAACCTGCAGCAGAGGAACATCGTTCCACATGGGGTTAAAACCTGCAGAGAGGAACATCATTCCACATGGGGTTAAAACCTGCAGAGAGGAACATCGTTCCACATGGGGTTAAAACCTGCAGAGAGGAACATCGTTCCACATGGGGTTAAAACCTGCAGAGAGGAACATTGTTCCACATGGGGTTAAAACCTGCAGAGAGGAACATCGTTCCACATGGGGTTAAAACCTGCAGAGAGGAACATCGTTCCACATGGGGTTAAAACCTGCAGAGAGGAACATTGTTCCACATGGGGTTAAAACCTGCAGAGAGGAACATTGTTCCACATGGGGTTAAAACCTGCAGAGAGGAACATTGTTCCACATGGGGTTAAAACCTGCAGAGAGGAACATCGTTCCACATGGGGTTAAAACCTGCAGCAGAGAGGAACATCGTTCCACATGGGGTTAAAACCTGCAGAGAGGAACATTGTTCCACATGGGTTTAAAACCTGCAGAGAGGAACATTGTTCCACATGGGGTTAAAACCTGCAGCAGAGGAACATCGTTCCACATGGGGTTAAAACCTGCAGAGAGGAACATTGTTCCACATGGGGTTAAAACCTGCAGCAGAGGAACATTGTTCCACATGGGGTTAAAACCTGCAGCAGAGAGGAACATTGTTCCACATGGGGTTAAAACCTGCAGAGAGGAACATTGTTCCACATGGGGTTAAAACCTGCAGCAGAGAGGAACATTGTTCCACATGGGGTTAAAACCTGCAGAGAGGAACATTGTTCCACATGGGGTTAAAACCTGCAGAGAGGAACATTGTTCCACATGGGGTTAAAACCTGCAGAGAGGAACATTGTTCCACATGGGGTTAAAACCTGCAGAGAGGAACATTGTTCCACATGGGGTTAAAACCTGCAGAGAGGAACATTGTTCCACATGGGGTTAAAACCTGCAGAGAGGAACATTGTTCCACATGGGGTTAAAACCTGCAGAGAGAAACATTGTTCCACATGGGGTTAAAACCTGCAGAGAGGAACATTGTTCCACATGGGGTTAAAACCTGCAGAGAGGAACATTGTTCCACATTGGGTTAAAACCTGCAGAGAGGAACATTGTTCCACATGGGGTTAAAACCTGCAGAGAGGAACATTGTTCCACATGGGGTTAAAACCTGCAGAGAGGAACATTGTTCCACATGGGGTTAAAACCTGCAGAGAGGAACATTGTTCCACATGGGGTTAAAACCTGCAGAGAGGAACAGAAGGCCTGGATCAGATTCTGACACTGCGTGTGTGTGTGGTTGTGTGTGTGTGTGTGGTTGTGTGTGTGTGTGTGTGGGTCTGTTTGGTGTGTGTGTGTGTGTTTGTGTGTGTGTGTTTGTGTGTCTCACCGTTGTTCTCGATGGAGTATGTCTCCTTGCTGGAGGTGTGTGTGTGTGTGTGTGTGTGTGTGTGTGTGTGTGTGTGTGTGAGTGTGTGTATCTGGGTCTGTTTGGTGTGTGTGGTTGTGTGTGGTTGTGTGTGTGTGTGTGTCTCACCGTTGTTCTCGATGGAGTATGTCTCCTGGCTGGAGGTGTCGGCTGCAACACCATAGATCTCCACTTTAACCAGCGGGTCCACGATGGATTTAGGCTTGTCCTTGTTTAACTTGGGAAGCTGCTGGGCTGAGATCACCTGGAGATACACACACAGAGGCATACATACACACACACACACACACACACACACACTTGAGGTCTATAGCAGAAAGCCTTGTGACTAAGGATATTTCAAAGCTGCATTGATTTTATGTCCTGTAGTGCAGTTTAGTACACAACATAATGAATCTCTCTTGAACCATATCTCATCTCAATTAAATGAAATGTTGTCATTTGAAGCGATGCCAGTCAGTTCCTAGCTCCATTCCTCTTAGTAGTAACTATAACTATAAGATACACAATATAGAGGCAGTGCACAGAAACTCCTTGCCGTTATCAGAAGGCCATTCTCCTTCCTCAATATATTGCTATTGTATTAATCAATGTACCATTCTCTGTAGTAGCCTTCACTGTGTTCTACTAGTAGCTATTATAATACACTTTAGTGATATTCCACTAATATAATACACTATCATATAATATATAATTCAATATAATACATACAGTATACACTATAATATATAACACACTATAGCGGTGTTCCTCTCACCATGACGTGGAAGGTCTTGTGTTTGATCCAGGGTCCCTTGGTGGGGGTCACAGGGTTGAACTCTGACCCAGCGTATCTCTGGAAGTCAGGCTTCAGGACGTATCCACTCAGCCCGTTGGATCGGAACCTGCCCTGGTTCAGGTCCATCTCCTTAGACGGAGTCTGGAAGTTTAGCGCCACTGGAGAGAAGAAATTATAATCAATAAAGCATCTTCATGCATTTATAGAGAAAGGGGAAGACTGTGGTATGAGCTGGTACAGAGATTGTTCATGTCAATGTTATCAGAGGATTCTTAAATAAAAGTATAATTGAAGAGAGAGTACCAATCTGACAGCCTGCGTTCCACAGGGGAACAGGGTTGTAGTTGGAGGAGGCTGTTCTGGAGCCGGCTGGGTAGATACGGCTCAGCTTGGTCATGTTGTGGTGGATAAAGGCATTTGCTGGGAGAGAGGTAAACCAGACAGGACAATGATGCAATCCTTGTAAGAACTGTTCTAGAACATGCATAATGAAAGTGTGTTCTAGAACATGCATAATGGAAGTGTGTTCTAGAACATGCATAATGGAAGTGTGTTCTAGAACATGCATAATGAAAGTTGTGTTCTAGAACATGCATAATGAAAGTTGTGTTCTAGAACATGCATAATGGAAGTGTGTTCTAGAACATGCATAATGAAAGTTGTGTTCTAGAACATGCATAATGAAAGTTGTGTTCTAGAACATGCATAATGAAAGTTGTGTTCTAGAACATGCATAATGGAAGTTGTGTTCTAGAACATGCATAATGAAAGTTGTGTTCTAGAACATGCATAATGAAAGTTGTGTTCTAGAACATGCATAATGAAATCTATGTTCTAGAATGAAATGTCTATAGTACTCTGAATCAAGGCTGAAAGGTCCTTTTATCCAGGCTTGACAGAAGAGAGGGATTTAC
Source organism: Coregonus lavaretus (assembly GCF_964263955.1). NCBI lineage: Eukaryota > Metazoa > Chordata > Actinopteri > Salmoniformes > Salmonidae > Coregonus > Coregonus lavaretus. The sequence goes on from NW_028163312.1 coordinate 132,289, forward strand.
CTGCTGTCTCAGCCAGGTGAACAGCCTTGACAGAAGAGAGGGATTTACCTGCTGTCTCAGCCAGGTTAACGGCCTTGACAGAAGAGAGGGATTTACCTGCTGTCTCAGCCAGGTTAACGGCCTTGCTCTCTTTGAAGGAGGACATCTCATAGAAGGCCTGGTTGTGTTTGGCGTGTTCAAAATCGGAGAAGTGGACACTCTTACAGTAGATCACCAAGTCAGACAGTTGCTTGGCTAGCTTGATCTTTGACTTCTGAAAAGCAATAAGACATCATCTTTATAATATTAACATCTACAGAAATAGAGATGTTATGAATGAATTTCTGTCAAAGTATTCCCATATGTGTTTTCCTTGGCATATGGCTTGACATTTGAAATGGAACTAGTTCTGCTGAGGACAGCATATGGCTTGGCATTTGAAATGGAACTAGTTCTGCTGAGGACAGTTTTGCAGCTAATCCAGCTAATCCAGTGTGCCTTGGCCCTGTTGGGGGTTTATGTGTTTGGCACCACAGTAGCATGACTATGTCTATTGGGCCTTGGTAGTGCCCCACTAGGGACTAGGGTGACCACAGTCCTGTGGGCCTTGGTAGTGCCCTACTAGGGACTAGGGTGACCACAGTCCTGTGGGCCTTGGTAGTGCCCCACTAGGGACTAGGGTGACCACAGTCCTGTGGGCCTTGGTAGTGCCCTACTAGGGACTAGGGTAACCACAGTCCTGTGGGCCTTGGTAGTGCCCTACTAGGGACTAGGGTGACCACAGTCCTGTGGGCCTTGGTAGTGCGCTACTAGGGACTAGGGTGACCACAGTCCTGTGGGCCTTGGTAGTGCCCTATTAGGGACTAGGGTGACCACAGTCCTGTGGGCCTTGGTAGTGCCCTACTAGGGACTAGGGTGACCACAGTCCTGTGGGCCTTGGTAGTGCCCTACTAGGGACTAGGGTGACCACAGTCCTGTGGGCCTTGGTAGTGCGCTACTAGGGACTAGGGTGACCACAGTCCTGTGGGCCTTGGTAGTGCCCTACTAGGGACTAGGGTGACCACAGTCCTGTGGGCCTTGGTAGTGCCCTATTAGGGACTAGGGTGACCACAGTCCTGTGGGCCTTGGTAGTGCCCTACTAGGGACTAGGGTGACCACAGTCCTGTGGGCCTTGGTAGTGCCCTACTAGGGACTAGGGTGACCACAGTCCTGTGGGCCTTGGTAGTGCCCTACTAGGGACTAGGGTGACCAGAGTCCTGTGGGCCTTGGTAGTGCCCTACTAGGGACTAGGGTGACCACAGTCCTGTGGGCCTTGGTAGTGCCCTACTAGGGACTAGGGTGACCACAGTCCTGTGGGCCTTGGTAGTGCCCTACTAGGGACTAGGGTGACCACAGTCCTGTGGGCCTTGGTAGTGCCCTACTAGGGACTAGGGTGACCACAGTCCTGTGGGCCTTGGTAGTGCCCTACTAGGGACTAGGGTGACCACAGTCCTGTGGGCCTTGGTAGTGCCCTACTAGGGTCTAGGGTGACCACAGTCCTGTGGGCCTTGGTAGTGCCCTACTAGGGACTAGGGTGACCACAGTCCTGTGGGCCTTGGTAGTGCCCTTCTAGGGACTAGGGTGACCACAGTCCTGTGGGCCTTGGTAGTGCCCTACTAGGGACTAGGGTGACCACAGTCCTGTGGGCCTTGGTAGTGCCCTACTAGGGACTAGGGTGACCACAGTCCTGTGGGCCTTGGTAGTGCCCTACTAGGGACTAGGGTGCCATTAGGGACACCAGGTCTTTAACTACCTTGGCACCACAGCAATCAATAGTCAATATACAGGCTATATACAGGGGGTACCGGTACAGAGTCAATATACAGGCTATATACAGGGGGTACCGGTACAGAGTCAATATACAGGCTATATACAGGGGGTACCGGTACAGAGTCAATATACAGGCTATATACAGGGGGTACCGGTACCGAGTCAATATACAGGCTATATACAGGGGGTACCGGTACTGGGTCAATGTGGGGGTACAGGTTAGTTGTGTTTATACCATTACCTTGGCTTTGGCCTTCTGTCCGTTGGAGTCTGTCTTGGAGTTGTTGGTCTCTGCAGCCTCGTCCTCCTCTGAGACACAGTCGTCCTCTTCTCCAGGACTGATGCTGCTGAAGACGGCATCCAGCTTGTTCAGTCGTTTCCCCTTGATGATGAACCGACCCTTCAGCTCCTACACAGAGACAGACAGATACACATTGTAATGTAATTATCAACGCAAAAAAAATACAAAATACCAGGACACCTTGTTAAGGGTTCAGCAGTGAAGCTGGTGCAGTGAAGCTGGCCCTGTTGTATTTGTTCCAGTTCATTGGTGTTATTATTATTATACCAGTTCTTCGGTCCCACTCCTCACCCCATATGACCTAGAGTCCTGAAATTCAGTGCATAGGTCCCTCTTCTCACAAGGAACACATTAGCCTAATGAACCCATAAGGTCCACCTGACGGGCGCCCCCAGGTGGTGAAGGTAGGAAACAACACCTCCACTTCGCTGATCCTCAACACAGGGGCCCTACAAGGGTGTGTGCGCAGCCCCCTCCTGTACTCCCTGTTCACCCATGACTGCATGGCCAAGCACGCCTCCAACTCAATCATCAAGTTTGCAGACGACACAACAGTAGTAGGCTTGATTACCAATAATGACGAGACCGCCTACAGGGAGGAGGTGAGGGCTCTGGGAGTGTGGTGCCAGGAAAATGACCTCTCCTTCAACGTCAACAAAACAAAGGAGATGATCGTGGACTTCAGGAAACAGAAGAGGGTGCACCCCCCTATCCACATCGACGGGACCGCAGGGGAGAAGGTGGAAAGATTCAAGTTCCTTGGCGTACACATCACTGACAAACTGAAATGGTCCACCCACACAGACAGTGTGGTGAAGAAGTCGCAACAGAGCCTCTTCAACCTCAGGAGGCTGAAGAAATTTGACTTGGCATCTAAAACCCTCACAAACTTTTACAGATGCACAATTGAGAGCATCCTGTCGGGCTGCATGACCCCCTGGTACGGCAACTGCACCGCCCACAACCGCAGGGCTCTCCAGAGGGTGGTGCGGTCTGCCGAACTCATTACCGGGGGCAAACTACCCGCCCTCCAAGACACCTACAGCACCCGATGTCACAGGAAGGCCAAAAAAATCATCAAGGACATCAACCACCCGAGCCACTGCCTGTTCACCCCACTATCATCCTGAAGGCAAGGTCAGTACAGGTGCATCAAAGCTGGGACCGAGAGAATGAAAAACAGCTTCTATCTCAAGGCCATCAGACTGTTAAATAGCCATCACTAGCACATTAGAGGCTGCTGCTGCCTATTGAAATCACTGGCCACTTTAAGAAATGGAACACTAGTCACTTTAATAATGTTTCCATATCTTGCACTACTCATCTCATATGTATATACTGCATTCTATTCTATAATATTCTACTGTATCTTAGTCCATGCCGCTCTGTCATTGCTTGTCCATATATGTATATATTCTTAAATTCCATTCCTTACTTAGATTTGTGTGTATTGGGTATATGTTGTGAAATTGTTAGATATTACTTGTTAGATATTACTGCACTGTCGGAGCTAGAAGCACAAGCATTTCTCTACACCCGCAATAACGTCTGCTAAACACGTGTATTTGAAAAATAAGATTAGATTAGATTAGATTTGATGATGGATTTTCCGCCATTTTGAATTTTGTGAAAAACACTTAAATGACATCTCCTCCGGAACCACTGGGCCGATCTGGATTAACCTTGACATATGGCATCTATGGACCAAGGTCTCTCACCGCAATATTTTCCAGACTAGTATATCAAACAATATGGCCGATACTGACCAATAAACGTTAATGTAGCCGTGGTCTGGCACATTAATGCATATAAAATAAAATAAAATATTTTAAAAAATCAGACATGGTACACGTTTCAAACAGTCAAGACTCAACATATTCAAGCGTATTCAGATCGACCACACGGTGGCCATATACTGTGCACATGCTTATATCTTATGATCTGTTTGACTCAGAGTGATGAAATTTGGCACACAATGTAAGGGAAATGAGTCTAGCTAATCTGTAAAGTATGGTTCAAATGTTATTGAGTCTAGCTGACATAGTTACGTGTGTGTATTCATCTTTACTGGGTAGTAGATGGTTATGGTTTTAATATGCTGGCAAGTTAGGCAACATAGTGCCTCTTTCTAAAACAAGATCTCCATAATTTGCAACATCTTCCATCCTCCAGGAGAGCTAGTGGGTGGGCAGGCTGTTGTTCCTGCTCTAACACACCACAAATCAGCTGCCCAACATGACCTTCATCGGCTGACTGATGTTTCAGCAGGGCTGGAAGAAAAGCCTGCACGCCCAGTAACTATCCAGATGACTGATGTTTCAGCAGGGCTGGAAGAAAAGCCTGCACGCCCAGTAACTATCCAGCGGACTGATGTTTCAGCAGGGCTGGAAGAAAAGCCTGCACGCCCAGTAACTATCCAGATGGAGGTTGAGCACACAGTAGCCTAACACTTATTTGACTTTGTGGGAGGTTAAATGCCTTGCTGAAGGGTACAACAGCAGGCCATTGTACATATGATCAGAGACTAGCAGTGGTTACTTACATCATACAACACAATCTTTTGTAATTTTTTTGACCAATGGTATTACAGACTATTTTTTATTTTTGGACAAGTGACTTAAACTTTCGGACAAGTAAAAAATCAAGCCCTGTGTGGTCTGAGCGGTTTAGCTAATCCACAATCCCAATCCAATCAGATGAACACATGAAAAAGACAAAAGAGAGACAATTACGTTAGCCAATGTCCACAGTATATTATCCAATACTGAACTGATAACTAGATTGTTACATTGAGTTTCAGTTTGGGTGATTTGGACAAGCAGCTAAACATGTTGATGTCAACCTCTGTGTGGAAGGAATAGGCTAATTACTGGGGATGTCACTAGTGTACTTTCCTTCTGTGATCTTCCCTTCTGTGATCTTTCCTTCTGTGATCTTCCCTTCTGTGATCTTTCCTTCTGTGATCTTCCCTTCTGTGTCCTTCCCTTCTGTGATCTTTCCTTCTGTGATCTTCCCTTCTGTGATCTTCCCTTCTGTGTCCTTCCCTTCTGTGATCTTTCCTTCTGTGATCTTCCCTTCTGTGATCTTCCCTTCTGTGTCCTTCCCTTCTGTGATCTTTCCTTCTGTGATCTTTCCTTCTGTGATCTTCCCTTCTGTGATCTTTCCTTCTGTGATTTTCCCTTCTGTGACCTTTCCTTCTGTGATTTTCCCTTCTGTGATCTTTCCTTCTGTGATCTTTCCTTCTGTGTTCTTTCCTTCTGTGATCTTTCCTTCTGTGTTCTTCCCTCCTCCATTCTTTACTGCCCATTGTTCAATAGGTCCACTCGTTGCTGAGGAATTCATCCTTACCCCATCAGTACTAGATAGATGGTTGTGGTTATAACATGCTGGCAGCAATATAGTGGCTCTTTTTTAAACCATTGTTAACTTTCATGCCTGGAATTTATTGATCAAATTAGACAGACAATACTGTAGCAGCAACATGTCTTTCTATCTAAATATTTGAAATAGGACCTATTCCACCAGATGGGGAAATCATCAATCAGACATTCACTGATAGGATTAGAGCAAAGTAACCTAACTTTTGCAAAACACATTTCCACCACTGTTATTGTTGGCAAAGTTAGCTTACGTGTAAACATTTATGGAGAGCCCTAAAAGTTCATCATTTACATTTACATTTTACATTTTATGACGCTGTCACTGGCTGACTGAAGAGAGGTCAGCGAAACCACCTGGGGACTTCAGTAGAGAGAATGCATCTATGATCAGTTTTACCATCCTACCAGCTTCAGTAGAGAGAATGCATCTATGATCAGTTTTACCATCCTACCAGCTTCAGTAGAGAGAATGCATCTATGATCAGTTTTACCATCCTACCAGCTTCAGTAGAGAGAATGCATCTATGATCAGTTTTACCATCCTACCAGCTTCAGTAGAGAGAATGCATCTATGATCAGTTTTACCATCCTACCAGCTTCAGTAGAGAGAATGCATCTATGATCAGTTTTACCATCCTACCAGCTTCAGTAGAGAGAATGCATCTATGATCAGTTTTACCATCCTACCAGCTTCAGTAGAGAGAATGCATCTATGATCAGTTTTACCATCCTACCAGCTTCAGTAGAGAGAATGCATCTATGATCAGTTTTACCATCCTACCAGCTTCAGTAGAGAGAATGCATCTATGATCAGTTTTACCATCCTACCAGCTTCAGTAGAGAGAATGCATCTATGATCAGTTTTACCATCCTACCAGCTTCAGTAGAGAGAATGCATCTATGATCAGTTTTACCATCCTACCAGCTTCAGTAGAGAGAATGCATCTATGATCAGTTTTACCATCCTACCAGCTTCAGTAGAGAGAATGCATCTATGATCAGTTTTACCATCCTACCAGCTTCAGTAGAGAGAATGCATCTATGATCAGTTTTACCATCCTACCAGCTTCAGTAGAGAGAATGCATCTATGATCAGTTTTACCATCCTACCAGCTTCAGTGGAGAGAATGCATCTATGATCAGTTTTACCATCCTACCAGCTTCAGTGGAGAGAATGCATCTATGATCAGTTTTACCATCCTACCAGCTTCAGTGGAGAGAATGCATCTATGATCAGTTTTACCATCCTACCAGCTTCAGTGGAGAGAATGCATCTATGATCAGTTTTACCATCCTACCAGCTTCAGTGGAGAGAATGCATCTATGATCAGTTTTACCATCCTACCAGCTTCAGTGGAGAGAATGCATCTATGATCAGTTTTACCATCCTACCAGCTTCAGTGGAGAGAATGCATCTATGATCAGTTTTACCATCCTACCAGCTTCAGTAGAGAGAATGCATCTATGATCAGTTTTACCATCCTACCAGCTTCAGTAGAGAGAATGCATCTATGATCAGTTTTACCATCCTACCAGCTTCAGTAGAGAGAATGCATCTATGATCAGTTTTACCATCCTACCAGCTTCAGTAGAGAGAATGCATCTATGATCAGTTTTACCATCCTACCAGCTTCAGTAGAGAGAATGCATCTATGATCAGTTTTACCATCCTACCAGCTTCAGTAGAGAGAATGCATCTATGATCAGTTTTACCATCCTACCAGCTTCAGTAGAGAGAATGCATCTATGATCAGTTTTACCATCCTACCAGCTTCAGTAGAGAGAATGCATCTATGATCAGTTTTACCATCCTACCAGCTTCAGTAGAGAGAATGCATCTATGATCAGTTTTACCATCCTACCAGCTTCAGTAGAGAGAATGCATCTATGATCAGTTTTACCATCCTACCAGCTTCAGTAGAGAGAATGCATCTATGATCAGTTTTACCATCCTACCAGCTTCAGTAGAGAGAATGCATCTATGATCAGTTTTACCATCCTACCAGCTTCAGTAGAGAGAATGCATCTATGATCAGTTTTACCATCCTACCAGCTTCAGTAGAGAGAATGCATCTATGATCAGTTTTACCATCCTACCAGCTTCAGTAGAGAGAATGCATCTATGATCAGTTTTACCATCCTACCAGCTTCAGTAGAGAGAATGCATCTATGATCAGTTTTACCATCCTACCAGCTTCAGTAGAGAGAATGCATCTATGATCAGTTTTACCATCCTACCAGCTTCAGTAGAGAGAATGCATCTATGATCAGTTTTACCATCCTACCAGCTTCAGTAGAGAGAATGCATCTATGATCAGTTTTACCATCCTACCAGCTTCAGTAGAGAGAATGCATCTATGATCAGTTTTACCATCCTACCAGCTTCAGTAGAGAGAATGCATCTATGATCAGTTTTACCATCCTACCAGCTTCAGTAGAGAGAATGCATCTATGATCAGTTTTACCATCCTACCAGCTTCAGTAGAGAGAATGCATCTATGATCAGTTTTACCATCCTACCAGCTTCAGTAGAGAGAATGCATCTATGATCAGTTTTACCATCCTACCAGCTTCAGTAGAGAGAATGCATCTATGATCAGTTTTACCATCCTACCAGCTTCAGTAGAGAGAATGCATCTATGATCAGTTTTACCATCCTACCAGCTTCAGTAGAGAGAATGCATCTATGATCAGTTTTACCATCCTACCAGCTTCAGTAGAGAGAATGCATCTATGATCAGTTTTACCATCCTACCAGCTTCAGTAGAGAGAATGCATCTATGATCAGTTTTACCATCCTACCAGCTTCAGTAGAGAGAATGCATCTATGATCAGTTTTACCATCCTACCAGCTTCAGTAGAGAGAATGCATCTATGATCAGTTTTACCATCCTACCAGCTTCAGTAGAGAGAATGCATCTATGATCAGTTTTACCATCCTACCAGCTTCAGTAGAGAGAATGCATCTATGATCAGTTTTACCATCCTACCAGCTTCAGTAGAGAGAATGCATCTATGATCAGTTTTACCATCCTACCAGCTTCAGTAGAGAGAATGCATCTATGATCAGTTTTACCATCCTACCAGCTTCAGTAGAGAGAATGCATCTATGATCAGTTTTACCATCCTACCAGCTTCAGTAGAGAGAATGCATCTATGATCAGTTTTACCATCCTACCAGCTTCAGTAGAGAGAATGCATCTATGATCAGTTTTACCATCCTACCAGCTTCAGTAGAGAGAATGCATCTATGATCAGTTTTACCATCCTACCAGCTTCAGTAGAGAGAATGCATCTATGATCAGTTTTACCATCCTACCAGCTTCCACCCTCAGTCCTTACCATCTCACGGAATTTGCATATTTTCACAACATTTTGGCAAAGCTTGCTAGGTGGCTAACGCATTAACAGAGAGGTATATTTTCTGGGTGATTTAAATATTGACTGGCTTTCATCAAGCTACCCACTCAAGAAAGAGCCTCAAACTGTAACCAGTGCCTGCAATCTGGTTCAGGTTATCAATCAACCTACCAGGGTAGTTATAAACAGCACAGGAATGAAATCATCAACATGTATTGATCACATCTTTACTAATGCTGCAGAAATGTGCTTTAATGTATCCTAATCCATTGCCTGTAGTGATCACAATATAGTAGCCATATCTAGGAAAACCAAAGTTCCAAAGGCTGGGCCTAATATAGTGTATAAGAGGTCATACAATACGTTTGTAGTGATTCCTATGTTGTTGATGTGAAGAATATTTGTTAATATGTGGTTGTTAATGAGGAGCAACCAGATGCTGCGCTTTACACATTTATGAAATTGCTTATTCCAGTTACTAAAAAGCATAAACCCATTAAGACAATGACTGTAAAACTGTTAAATCCCCGTGGATTGATGAGGAATTGAAAAATGGTATGGTTGAGAGGGATGAGGCAAAAGAGATGGCAAATAGGTCTGGCTGCACAACCGATTGGCAAACATACTGCAAACTGAAAAATCATGTGACTAAACTGAATAAAAAGAAGAAGAAACTAAACTATGAAACAAAGATAAATGACATAAAGAATGATAGTAAAAAGCTTTGGAGCACCTTCAATTACATTTTGGGCAAAAATACATTTATTGAATCAGATGGCTCATTCATCACAAAACCCACTGATATTGCCAATTACTTTAATGATTTTTTCATTGGCAAGATTAGCAAATTTAGACATGACATGCCAGCAACAAAAGCTGACACTACACATCCAAGTTTAACTGACCAAGTTATGAAAGATAAGCGTTGTAATTTTGAATTGTGAGTGTGGAAGAGGTGAATTTTTTGTTGTTGTCTATCAACAATGACAAGCCACCGGTGTCACGCCCTGACTCTGAGGACTTGTATTTGTTGAGTCAGGGTGTGTATTTTCTGGGTTGTGTTTGCTATGTCGATGTTCTATGTTTAAGATCTAGAATGGGTAGATCTATGTTGGCCTGTGTGGTTCCCAATCAGAGGCAGCTGTAGCTCGTTGTCTCTGATTGGGACCATACTTAGGCAGCCTGTTGGCACCAGTTAGTTGTAGGATCTTGTTCCGTGTAAGGTATGTTGTTTGTGTGCTACCTTGGACTTCACGTTTCGTTTGTTGTTTTGTCATGTGTTTAGTCGTTAATAAATATGAATGCATATCACGCTGCGCCTTGGTTCGACCAGTCTTTAAACGATCGTGACAACCGGGGTCTGACAACTTGGATGGAGAATTACTGAGGATAATAGCGGACGATATTTCCACTCCCATTTACCATATCTTCAATCTAAGCCTACTAGAAAGTGTGTGCCCTCAGGCCTGGAGGGAAGCAAAAGTTATTCCGCTACCTAAGAATATTAAAGCCCCCTTTACTGGTTAAAATATCCGACCAATCAGCCTGTTACCAACACTTAGTAAACTTTGGGGAAAAATTGTGTTTGACCAGATACAATGCTATTTTACAGTAAACAAATTGACAACAGACTTTCAGCATGCTTATAGGGAAGGACATTCAACAAGCACAGCACTTACACAAATGACTGATGATTGGCGGAGAGAAATTCATGATTAAAAGATTGTGGGAGCTGTTTTGTTAGACTTCAGTGCGGCTTTTGACATTATCGATCATAGTCTGCTGCTGGAAAAAACGTATGTGTTATGGCTTTACACCCCCTGCTATAATGTGGATAAAGAGTTACCTGTCTAACAGAACACAGCGGGTGTTCTTTAATGAAAGCCTCTCCAACAAAATCCAGGTAGAATCAGGAATTCCCCAGGGCAGCTGTCTAGGCCCATTACTTTTTTCAATCTTTGCTAATGACATGCCACTGGCTTTGAGTAAAGCCAGTGTGTCTATGTATGCGGATGACTCAACACTATACATATGTCAGCTAATACAGCGACTGAAATGACATCAACACTTAACAAAAAGCTGCAGTTAGTTTCAGAATGGGTGGCAAGGAATAAGTTAGTGCTAAATATTTCAAAAACTAAAAGCATTGTATTTGGGACAAATCATTCACTAAACCCTAACCTCAACTAAATCTTAATGTGGAAATTGAGCAAGTTGAAGTGACTAAACTGCTTGGAGTAACCCTGGATTGTAAACTGTCATGGTCAAAACATATTGATACAACAGTAGCTAAGATGGGGAGAAGTCTGTCCATAATAAAGTGCTGCACTACCTTCTTAACAACACTATCAACAAGGCAGGTCCTACAGGCCCTAGTTTTGTCACACCTGGACTACTCTTCAGTCGTGTGGTCAGGTGCCACAAAGAGAGACCTCTGAAAATTACAATTGGCTCAGAACAGGGCAGCTTGCCTGACCCTTAAATATAGACAGAGAGCTAACATTAATACATCTCACATGGCTCAAAGTGGAGGAGAGATTGACTTCATCACTACTTGTCTTTGTAAGAAGTGTTGACATGCTGAATGCATCGAGGTGTCTGTTTAAACTACTAGCACACAGCTCAGAAACCCATGCATACCCCACAAGACATGCCACCAGAGGTCTCTTCACAATACTCAAGTCCAGAACAGACTATGGGAGCCGCACAGTACTACATAGAGCCATGACTACATGGAACTCTATTCCACATCAGTTAACTGATGCAAGCAGTAGAATCAGATGTAAAAAAACAGATAAAAATACACCTTATGGAACAGCGGGGACTGTGAAGAGACACACACACACATGATAAGACACGCCCTCTACACACACGTACACATGGATTTTATATTGTAGATATGTGGTAGTAGAGTAGTGGCCTAAGGGAAGACACTGAATGTGTTGTGAAAAGTAATGTCATGTAATATTTTAAATCAGAGTAGCTGCTGCCTTGGCAGGAACTAATGGGGATCCATAATAAACCCCAGGAAGAGTAGCTTCTGCCTTGGCAGGAGCTAATGGGGATCCATAATAAACCCCAGGAAGAGTAGCTGCTGCCTTGGCAGGAACTAATGGGGATCCATAATAAACCCCAGGAAGAGTAGCTGCTGCCTTGGCAGGAACTAATGGGGATCCATAATAAACCCCAGGAAGAGTAGCTTCTGCCTTGGCAGGAGCTAATGGGGATCCATAATAAACCCCAGGAAGAGTAGCTGCTGCCTTGGCAGGAACTAATGGGGATCCATAATAAACCCCAGGAAGAGTAGCTGCTGCCTTGGCAGGAACTAATGGGGATCCATAATAAACCCCAGGAAGAGTAGCTGCTGCCTTGGCAGGAACTAATGGGGATCCATAATAAACCCCAGGAAGAGTAGCTGCTGCCTGGGCAGGAACTAATGGGGATCCATAATAAACCCCAGGAAGAGTAGCTGCTGCCTTGGCAGGAACTAATGGGGATCCATAATAAACCCCAGGAAGAGTAGCTGCTGCCTTGGCAGGAACTAATGAGGATCCATAATAAACCCCAGGAAGAGTAGCTGCTGCCTTGGCAGGAACTAATGGGGATCCATAATAAACCCCAGGAAGAGTAGCTGCTGCCTTTGCAGGAACTAATGGGGATCCATAATAAACCCCAATAGTAGCTGCTGCCTTGGCAGGAACTAATGGGGATCCATAATAAACCCCAGGAAGAGTAGCTGCTGCCTTGGCAGGAACTAATGGGGATCCATAATAAACCCCAGGAAGAGTAGCTGCTGCCTTGGCAGGAACTAATGGGGATCCATAACAAACCCCAGGAAGAATAGCTGCTGCCTTGGCAGGAACTCATGGGGATCCATAATAAACCCCAGGAAGAGTAGCTGCTGCCTTGGCAGGAACTAATGGGGACCCATAATAAACCCCAATAGTAGCTGCTGCCTTGGCAGGAACTAATGGGGATCCATAATAAACCCCAGGAAGAGTAGCTGCTGCCTCAGCAGGAACTAATGGGGATCCATAATAAACCCCAGGAAGAGTAGCTGCTGCCTTGGCAAGAACTAATGGGGATCCATAATAAACCCCAGGAAGAGTAGCTGCTGCCTTGGCAGGAACTAATGGGGATCCATAATAAACCCCAGGAAGAGTAGCTGCTGCCTTGGCAAGAGCTAATGGGGATCCATAATAAACCCCAGGAAGAGTAGCTGCTGCCTTGGCAGGAGCTAATGGGGATCCATAATAAACCCCAGGAAGAGTAGCTGCTGCCTTGGCAGGAACTAATGGGGATCCATAATAAACCCCAGGAAGAGTAGCTGCTGCCTTGGCAGGAACTAATGGGGATCCATAATAAACCCCAGAAAGAGTAGCTGCTGCCTTGGCAGGAACTAATGGGGATCCATAATAAACCCCAGGAAGAGTAGCTGCTGCCTTGGCAAGAGCTAATGGGGATCCATAATAAACCCCAGGAAGAGTAGCTGCTGCCTTGGCAGGAGCTAATGGGGATCCATAATAAACCCCAGGAAGAGTAGCTGCTGCCTTGGCAGGAACTAATGGGAATCCATAATAAACCCCAGGAAGAGTAGCTGCTGCCTTGGCAGGAACTAATGGGGATCCATAATAAACCCCAGGAAGAGTAGCTGCTGCCTTGGCAGGAACTAATGGGGATCCATAATAAACCCCAGGAAGAGTAGCTGCTGCCTTGGCAGGAACTAATGGGGATCCATAATAAACCCCAGGAAGAGTAGCTGCTGCCTTGGCAGGAACTAATGGGGATCCATAATAAACCCCAGGAAGAGTAGCTGCTGCCTTGGCAGGAACTAATGGGGATCCATAATAAACCCCAGGAAGAGTAGCTGCTGCCTTGGTAGGAACTAATGGGGATCCATAATAAACCCCAGGAAGAGTAGCTGCTGCCTTGGCAGGAACTAATGGGGATCCATAATAAACCCCAGGAAGAGTAGCTGCTGCCTTGGCAGGAACTAATGAGGATCCATAATAAACCCCAGGAAGAGTAGCTGCTGCCTTGGCAGGAACTAATGGGGATCCATAATAAACCCCAGGAAGAGTAGCTGCTGCCTTGGCAGGAACTAATGGGGATCCATAATAAACCCCAGGAAGAGTAGCTGCTGCCTTGGCAGGAACTAACGGGGATCCATAATAAACCCCAGGAAGAGTAGCTGCTGCCTTGGCAGGAGCTTATGGGGATCCATAATAAATACAAATACAAATGTGACTCGTTTCAGGAAACAAGGCTTATGTCGTGCGTCACTACTTCACAGGAGAGCATATTTGAACATAAACCTTTTTTTAAAATCAAAATGCTTTTTGGCAGAAATGCCTTCTGGAACATGTGAACTTTCATGTGCCTTAATAACAAACTTGTATGCCATCTGTGAATACGAATACAGTTGTTAAATTATGAGCCTAGTTGGTTTAGCCACGGAAAAAGACAGGAACCATCCCGCTAGCCATGATTGGCTGAGATAATGGATGGGCTGGACATACCGAGGATGAGTTCAGATTGGTCTGCCATGTAGAACGCTTCTGTCTATAACATGAGCTGGTCAGTATGTGTAGGTAATCCTTTCTAACGCTGCTTTTTTTTAAAGATATCACATAGTAGAACTGCATAAGTGATGCTCTCCACTTTCTGGAGGACCTAGTTTTGAAATCAGTGGAATGCCCGGTGGAATTAAAGTATGATAGCTAAGGAGTTGGAGAAAATTCTGGCGTTTGATTGCAAATATGCAGACGGAGTCGAAAAGAGAACACACAGAAGGCTGTTGTATAAAACACCTGTCTCCGGATTACATCTTCAAATAAGGGCAACCATGGCATCCGTGACAGAGAGGGAGAAGCGTCTATCCATGGCACCGTTCGCAACTGCAGGGCTCTCCAGAGGGTGGTGCGGTCTAACCAACGCATCACTGGGGGCACACTGCCTGCCCTCCAGGACATTTACAGCACCCACCCGGTGTCACAGAAAGACCCAAGAAGATCATCAAGAACCTCAGCCACCCGAGCCATGGCCTGTTCACCCCGCAATCATCCAAAGGCGAGGTCAGTACAGGTGCATCAAAGCTGCCCTGAATTTAGTCACTGGCACTAGCCGGCTACCACCCGGATACTCAACTCTGCACCTTAGAGGAAGCTGCACTATGTACATAGACATGGAATCACTGGTCACTTTCATAATGGAAACCTAGTCACTTTAATAATGTTTACAGACTGTTTTACCCATTTCATATGTATATACTGTATTCTAGTCATGGTTCATCCTATATAACTACTGCTGTCCTCTTCATATGTATATACTGTATTCTAGTCATGGTTCATCCTATATAACTACTGCTGTCCTCTTCATATGTATATACTGTATTCTAGTCATGGTTCATCCTATATAACTACTGCTGTCCACTTCATATGTATATACTGTATTCTAGTCATGGTTCATCCTATATAACTACTGCTGTCCTCTTCATATGTATATACTGTATTCTAGTCATGGTTCATCCTATATAACTACTGCTGTCCGCTCCATATGTATATACTGTATTCTAGTCATGGTTCATCCTATATAACTACTGCTGTCTTCTTCATATGTATATACTGTATTCTAGTCATGGTTCATCCTATATAACTACTGCTGTCCACTCCATATGTATATACTGTATTCTAGTCATGGTTCATCCTATTTAACTACTGCTGTATATATGCTATTCTATCCTACGTATTCTACAGATATACTACATATTCTATCCACATACTGTCCATAATGTCTATACATCCCATCACATACATATATATACAGAACTAGTCAAAGGTTTGGACACACCTACTCATTCAAGGGTTTTTCTTTATTTTTTACTATTTTCTACATTGTAGAATAATAGTGAAGACATCAAAACTATAAAATAACACATATGGAATCATGTTGTAACCAAAAAAGTGTTCAACAAAATCAAAATATATTTTATATTTGAGATTCTTCAAAGTAGCCACCTTTTGCCTTGA
This sequence comes from Coregonus lavaretus, assembly GCF_964263955.1. Taxonomy (NCBI): domain Eukaryota; kingdom Metazoa; phylum Chordata; class Actinopteri; order Salmoniformes; family Salmonidae; genus Coregonus; species Coregonus lavaretus. The sequence goes on from NW_028163312.1 coordinate 148,146, forward strand.
TGACAGCTTTGCACACTCTTGGTATTCTCTCAACCAGCTTCATGAGGTAGTCACCATAATTTTTTTATGCCTATCCTAAACCTTAATCCTTACCTTAACCATTCAGAATTAATGCCTTACCTTAACCATTCTGAGATAATGCCTTACCTTAAGAATTTGGAGTTAATGCGTAAACTTAAGAATTTGGAGTTAATGCGTAAACTTTATATTGGAACAATACAGAGAAGTAACCAAACAATGAAATTTGACGTTTGGAAGAACTTCGAAATTTGACATTTGGAAGAACTTTGAAATTTACGTTTGGAAGAACTTTGAAATTTGACGTTTGGAAGAACTTTGAAATTTGACGTTTGGAAGAACTTTGAAATTTGACGTTTGGAAGAACTTTTGAAATTTGACGTTTGGAAGAACTATGAAATTTGACATTTGAGAAACATGGATGAACGTCTAATTCTGACTTGACACTGTGAGAGCTTGTTGAAACATCAGCAACACAGGTAACTTCCACACGGCTGTGAACGATCTGAGAGACAAGGCAAGAAGGGCCTTCTACACCATCAAAAGAAAAAAATAACATCCCAATTAAGATCTGGCTAAAAATATTCCAATGAGTTATAGAACCCATTGATCTGTATGGTTGTGAGGTCTGGGGTCCGCCCACCAACCAAGAATTCACAAAATGGGACAAACACCCAATTGAGACTCTGCATCCAGAATTCTGCTAAAATATCCTCAGAGTACAACGCAAAACCCCAAACAATGCATGCAGAGCAGAATTAGGACTATACCCACTAATGATCAAAATCCAGAAAAGAGCCATTCAATTCCACAACCACCTAAAGGAAAGCGATGCCCAAACCTTCCATCACAAAGCCCTAACCTGCAAGGGGATGAACCTAGAGAAGAGTCCCCTCAGACTGCTAGTTCTGGGGCTCTGTTCACAAACACAGACAGACCCCACAGAAACCCAGGACAACAACAGCAACACAATTAGACTCAACCAAATGATGAGAAAACAAAAAGATAGTGACATGACACATTGGAAAGAATTAACAAAGATACTGAGCAAACTAGAATGCTATTTTGCACTAAACAGTGTCGTGATTTGAACAGCGCCGGAGAAGATGGCTGCCGTTTTACCGCCGCCCGCTTTGAGTAAGAAATCATGAATGTATTTACGTGAAATGTCTGGTTCGCCGTGTATCTCTCGGTGGACAGGACCACCCTGGAAAGGGAGTTGGGCCTTCTCGCGGCACGCTTGTAAGGCTCTGATTGTCCAAAAAAGTTCCAACAAGTCTTCTACTGTTGTTCTCCTCTGTAGTTGTCCGGTATCCAGTGATTTGTCATGTGGTCTTGAACAGAACTACAGAATGGATTTGTCTTCCCGTCACTCTTGAAGTTGCTTCTTTGAAGATAGGCTAGCCAGCCATATCGATGGTTCCCCAGTGGGGTGATGAGAGGTTGCTTCTTTGAAGATAGGCTAGCCAGCCGTATCGATGGTTCCCCAGTGGGGTGATGAGAGGCTAACCAGCCGTACCAGTGACTGTCTGGGAGGTTAGTGGTTAGTGTATTCTCTCCACCTCGTTCCAACCATTTTAAACGAGTAGTTGCCGCTTTCACGTTATCTGGTCTGATACAGTTTGTTCAAAAGGGCGGTTCCGTCAGGCTGACACGCTCTCTGACGGGGCGTGACTTGTCACTGTGCAAAGTTCATGTAAAACAATTACCTCTTATGGCTCCTAAAATCACATCCGTCTCTTAACAAAAATACTTCAATCATTTTTCATTTTACAACGCATCGTATGGAACCTTCGCAAATATAGGGGGTATACTTTCCAAGTTACAGTATTTCCTTTATAACATTTTTAATGACATCACAAAATAACAACCCAATTGACAGTAGTTTTCTATAGATCGCCTCTGACCATTCCCCACGTTCTATGTTAGAAATATTGTTCCAGTATTCGCTTTAGAACGTGTTCGAGTTTCAGTGGGAAAAGTCTGTGGAAACTGCACATTCTTCTGGTGAACATTGGAGAGGGAGACCTGAATCTTCTCTCCTTGGTTTACAACAGGGAGTGACGTGTCAATCCCCCACCAGTTCCATCCTCCCCCCCTCTGCGGGTGAGAGGGGGAAACTGAGCTGCACTTCCTAACCTCCTGCCAATTGTATGACTATAGAGACACATGTTTCCCTCAGATTACACAGACCCACAAAGAATTTGAAAACAAATCAAATTTTGATAAACTGACATATCTATTGGGTGAAATACCACAGTGTGCCATCACAGCAGCAAGATTCCCTTTTGTACTTTAACTATTTGCACATCATTACAACACTGTATATAGCCATAATATGACATTTGAAATGTCATTATTCTTTTGGAACTTTTGTGAGTGTAATGTTTACTGTTAATATTGGATTGTTTATTATCTATTTCACTTGCTTTGGCAATGTAAACATATGTTTCTGATGCCAATAAAGCCCTTTGAATTGAATTGAGAGAGACAGACAGAGAGATAGAGAGAGAGAGAGAGAGAGAGAGAGAGAGAGAGAGAGAGAGAGAGAGAGAGAGAGAGAGAGAGAGAGAGAGAGAGAGAGAGAGAGAGAGAGAGAGAGAGAGAGAGAGAGAGAGAGAGAGAGAGAGAGAGAGAGAGAGAGAGAGAGAGAGAGAGAGAGAGAGAGAGAGAGAGAGAGAGAGAGAGAGAGAGAGAGAGAGAGAGAGAGAGAGAGAGAGAGAGAGAGAGAGAGAGAGAGTGAGAGAGAGCATACCTGCTATAATGTAGGAGAACAAGAGCCCCATCACCCCCAACGGTCTCTGTGACCCAGCAAGAAGCCCTCCGTGTCCCTCTACCTACCTCACCTGCAGCAGACAGAGCCAAGGACATGCCTACAACACCAAGAACACCTGCTATGCAACGTTTCCACAACACCCTCTCTCTAGTTGAAGCAGAGGTCATAGAACTCAGAGAGAACAAGCTTCAAGAGGATGACACTGTCCAGAAACTAAAAGAAGAGATGACATAGAGAGGAGAGCGGAGCATCTATTGCTAAATTAGAAAGCAGAATGGACAAACTGAGTCAGACAAATGATGACCTCCGATAACATCTGCTGTCATCAGGTCAAAGGGTACCTATTTGAAGAATCTCAAATATAAAATATATTTTGATTTGTTTAACAAATTTTGGGTTACTGCATGATTCCATATGTGTTATTTCATAGTTTCGATGTCTTCACTATTATTCTACAATGTAGAAAATAGTAAAAATAAAGAAAAATCCTTGAATGAGTAGGTGTTCTAAAACTTTTGACCGGTAGTGTATATATATTCATTTATATATTTATTCCCATTTCTGTTAAAAAAATTAATAATATTCTTTTTTTTATTTCAATGTACTTTAGTCAAACCAGTGAATATCACTTATTATAAATGAGATCATTAACTATCAGCTCTTGGAATATCCAGGGCCTGTACTCTTCACATTTTGGTTATAAAACAACAAATCCAGAATTTCTTAAAAACATCAAGGGACAGGACGTCATAATCCTACTGGAAACATGGTGTCGTGGAGACATTGATACTCAGTGTCCCTCAGGCTATAGAGAAAGTTTACTACCATCAATCAAACATAAAAAAAATTAACGGGGCCGAGACTCAGGAGGAATCATAATTTGGCGTAAGCAGGACTTAGCACTGAATTAAATGAAAAAAGGTACTAATCACATTTGGCTAAAACTTAACAAAGGTACAATCTATTGTGACAATTATGTATACATATGTGCAGCTTATGCTCCTCCTTCAGATTCATCATATTATGATGATCCGTTTTTTGACAATCTCCATACAGAAATCCTTCAATTTCAGGCGGAGAGTAAAGTGCTTCTTTGTGGAGATTTCAATGTGAGAACAGGTTCTGAGCCTGACTACACTGATGCGGGAGGTAACCACCACATATTGGGACACCCCTCCTTGTACAGTAGCCCTATTATAAATAATAGAAACAGTCCTGACCAAATACTGAACAAAAACAGGAAGGAGTTAGTGCGTCTCTGTCAAGCCTTAGGCCTATACATGCTTAATGGTAGAATCAGAGGGGACTCTTTAGGTCAGTTTACTTACTGCTCAGCTCTTGGGACAAGTGTAGTCGATTATGCCATCACTGACATGGACCCCTCCTCCATTAGTGCATTCACTGTCAGACCACAGACACCATTGTCAGATCACAGTCAGATTAACGTGTTTCTGAAGAAATTAACCAGCAATACTCATTCAAAAAAACAGCCGAATAAACTCTACAACATGAACCAATTGTACAGATGGGCTCCAAACAGTGTAGAGAAATTCATTGAAACATTGAACTCAAATGAAATGATGAACTCTATACAGGTCTTCAATAACTCACAATACCAAAACAATAAAGAAGGTGTCAATTCGGCTCCTCAAAACATCAATTGCATTTTCCAAAAAGCAGCATCAAAAGCAAATTTGAGAAAACCAAAGAAATACAACATCAAAAACAAAACACAAAATGTTTCTGAAAAATGGTTTGATAATGAATGTAAAACAATTAGAAAACACCTAAGACAAATGTCAAATGAAAAACATAAGCAGCAAAACAACCCAGAGCTGTGCTATGAATACTATGAAACTCTGAAACAGTATAAACATACACTGAAACGCAAGAAATTGAATTATACCAATAAGACACTTAATGAAATTGAAAATGCAATTGACCAAAATCAATTCTGGGAAATGTGGAATAATGAGCCATACAAGATGAAGGAATTTGAAAAACATATTTTGAAAATCTATACAAAAATATCCCACAAAAATACTTACAACATAACCTATTAGAAATTCAAGAAAAATGTAACATCCTTGAATCAGTCATTAAAAACAACCTAAATCCATTAGATTACCCAACAACCCAACAAGAACTACATGAATAGCTCAACTCTATAAAACTAAAGAAGGCTTGTGGTCTAGATAACATCAGAAATTAAATGCTGAAAAACAGCACACCTGAGTTGCAAAATGCTGTGCTTAAATTGTTCAACATGGTACTAACGTCTGGCTGCTTTCCTGATGTCTGGAACCAGGGGCTCATCTCCCCTATCCACAACAGTGGAGACAAATCAGACCCCAGTAATTACAGGGGAATTTGAGTAAACAGCAACTTGGGAAAGGTTTTCTGTAGCATTTTGAATTCAAGAATCCAAAACTTTCTTCAAGAGAAAATGTAATAAGTTAATGTCAAATTGGCTTTCTCCCCAACCACCGCACTACTGACCATAAATACACTAATTAATAAACACGTCCACCAAATAAAAGAGGGCAAACTCTTTGCTTGCTTTATTGACTTTAAAAAAGCATTCTATTCTATTTGGCATGAAGGTCTATTCTTCAGAATTCTCCAAAGTGGGCTTAGTGGTAAGGTGTATGACTTAATAAAATGTATCAACACAGAAAACAAGTGTGCAACATTTTCGCAACGTCGAGGTGTGAGACACGGCTGCAGTTTGAGTCCAAATCTAATCAACATTTATATCAATGAATTAGCAGACATGTTGGACCATTCTGTAGCTCCAGGACTCACACTATTTGACACAGAGGTAAAATACCTGCTATATGCTGATGACTTGGTTCTTCTATCACTAACCAAAGAAGGTCTTCAACAGAACCTTAACATTCTAGAGCAATATTGCCATAATTGGGCCCTGGCATTAAAAAATAAAAATAAAAACATCATGATTTTCCAGAAAACCCCAGATGTCAGGAACACAAATATAAATTCACCTTGAACAACACCATAATTGAACACACAAAAAATGACTCATACCTTGGTCTGACCATATCTGCATCGGGACACTTTAATATGGCAGTGAATGCACTCAAATAAAAAGCCTGCAGAGCATTGTATGCAATAAAAATGAAATGATTCAAAATCAACATTCCAATTATATTTCACAGCGTAATTTGACAGTGTAATCCTACCAATAGCTCTTTACGGAAGTGAGATTTGGGGGCCACTCAATAAACTGGACTTTAAAGTGTGGGACAAATATCCAATTGAAGCCATACATGCAGAATCCTGTGGAAAATTTTACAAGTCATGTAGGGCAGAATTAGGCCGCTTTCCAGTGGTAATGAAAATACAAAAAATATAATAAAATGTTTGGCTACACCTAACTTCAAGCCCAAATTCAAGTCTCCAATTTAAAGCACTTCAAACCCAAGAGCTGAGCCCAGAAACGAGCCCTCTCAGTCAGCTGGTGTTGGACCTAACCAACCAAGCTGACACCAGCACTGCTTCAAAAGAAAGAATCCAAATAAACCAAATCATGAACCAATCAAAGGACTAATTTTTACAACATTGGAAAAACAAAACAAAATCCCAAATCCGATTAAATTGCTATCTGACCCTTAACAGAGAATATGAGTTGGCTGATTATCTCTACTCTGTCAGAGATACGAAGTAGAGACAGATCCTTACCAAGTACAGGCTGAGTGACCATCAATTGGAAATAGAAACCGGCAGACATAAAAAGACATGGCTACCCAAAGAGGAGCGTGTATGTGGTCACTGCACGACAGGGGAGGTAGAAACAGAGATGCACTTTCTCCTTTACTGTGATCAATATTCCTCACAAAGAGATTCATTATTCGCAGAAATGTAATACATTTATTCCAAATTGTATCTTATTAAACCCAGAGGAAAAACAAAAAATACTCATGGGTGAAAGAGCAACGGCTCCTCTTGCAGCCAAATATGTATTTGCCTGCCATAGCCTGAAAGACACTGAATAAAAACAACATAATAGTTGAATTTGAGAGAGAGAGAGAGAGAGAGAGAGAGAGAGAGAGAGAGAGAGAGAGAGAGAGAGAGAGAGAGAGAGAGAGAGGGAGAGAGAGAGAGAGAGAGAGAGAGACAGAGAGACAGAGAGAGAGAGAGAGAGAGAGAGAGAGAGAGACAGAGAGAGAGAGAGAGAGAGAGAGAGAGACAGAGAATGGTTAATTTAGATTTCTCCAGCAACCTTTTTTGTGTTAGCCATGATTAAATGATAATCTGTTAATATATTAAATGAGGAGCAGCTGTAGCATTCCTGCCGAGCCTCATAGACAGACAGGTTCTAACAACCAGATACTGTTAGCATCATAGACAGACAGGTTCTAACAACCAGATACTGTTAGCCTCATAGACAGACAGGTTCTAACAACCAGATACTGTTAGCCTCATAGACAGACAGGTTCTAACAACCAGATACTGTTAGCCTCATAGACAGACAGGTTCTAACAACCAGATCCTGTTAGCCTCATAGACAGACAGGTTCTAACAGACAGATACTGTTAGCCTCATAGACAGACAGGCTCTAACAGACAGATCCTGTTAGCCTCATAGACAGACAGGTTCTAACAGACAGATCCTGTTAGCCTCATAGACAGACAGGCTCTAACAGACAGATCCTGTTAGCCTCATAGACAGAGGTTCTAACAGAGAGATCCTGTTAGCAGGGAAATCACATTCCTTCTGGTAACACCCCAATCCAATCCCAACCAGTCAAACAAGGTGTTGTTGTTCTTCCTTCACACACTCAGTAAGGACTTAGAGCCTTTCATCTGTCTAACATCCACAACTTGTTCAGGCTTGCCTCAGAGCTCTCAGATTTCAAATACTGGGTATGTGGTTATGAAGCTCCAGGCTTTACCCACAGAGGGGTGAAAAACAAACAAGGAAGCATAAATGGATGGATGGGTGGATGGGTGGATGGGTGGATGGGTGGATGGGTGGATGGGTGGATGGGTGGATGGAAGGATTGATTATCTGCTAGTCTCTGACCTGGGGTGAGGGGAAGGCAGTGGGCATCTGGTGCTCCAGGGGGGAGGTGAGCAGGGCGCTGCCCAGGATGGACCTCATGTGCTGGGCCATCAGCTTCTGCTGCTCCAGGGTGCAGTGGTTCTCCAGGGACAGGATCACTGGGTATTCTGATGTCTGGGGGACAGGAGGACAACAACACATCATTACCAGTCATGTCCATCTCTGGGGGACAGGAGGACAACAACACATCATTACCAGTCATGTCCATCTCTGGGGGACAGGAGGACAACAACACATCATTACCAGTCATGTCCATCTCTGGGGGACAGGAGGACAACAACACATCATTACCAGGCATGTCCATCTCTGGGGGTCAGGAGGACAACAACACATCATTACCAGGCATGTCCATCTCTGGGGGACAGGAGGACAACAACACATCATTACCAGTCATGTCCATCTCTGGGGGACAGGAGGACAACAACACATCATTACCAGTCATGTCCATCTCTGGGGGACAGGAGGACAACAACACATCATTACCAGTCATGTCCATCTCTGGGGGTCAGGAGGACAACAACACATCATTACCAGTCATGTCCATCTCTGGGGGACAGGAGGACAACAACACATCATTACCAGTCATGTCCATCTCTGGGGGACAGGAGGACAACAACACATCATTACCAGTCATGTCCATCTCTACTGGTGATCACAGGGCTGGTTTGACTTTACGGTGAAACTTCACCTTGAAGGCGTACTCCTTGTTGGGTCAGGGTTAGGGTCAGGTGTTAAAGGGATACTTTGGGATTTTAGCAGAGTCAGATGAACTTGTGGAAACCATTTTTGTGTCTCTGTGTCCATTATGAAGGAAGATATAGGTAGTTTCATGAGCCAATGCTAACTAGAGTTAGCGCAATGACTGGAAGTCTATGGGTATCTGTTAGCATGCTAGCAGATACCCATAGACTTCTAGTCATTGCACTAACGCTAGTTAGCAATTCTGCTAGAGCTAGTTAGCAACTTCCTTCATCCTGGACACAGAGACATAAAAATGGTCATCAAAATGGTCAGTTAGACTGACATTGAAGGCGTACTCCTGGATGGGTTAGGGTCAGGGGTCAGGGGATAAGGTTAGGGACAGGGTTAGACTGACATTGAAGGCGTACTCCTGGATGGGTTAGGGTCAGGGGTCAGGGGATAAGGTTAGGGACAGGGTTAGACTGACATTGAAGGCGTACTCCTTGATGGGTTCGGGTCAGGGGTCAGGGGATAAGGTTAGGGACAGGGTTAGACTGACATTGAAGGCGTACTCCTGGATGGGTTCGGGTCAGGGGTCAGGGGATAAGGTTAGGGTCAGGGTTAGACTGACATTGAAGGCGTACTCCTGGATGGGTTAGGGTCAGGGGTCAGGGGATAAGGTTAGGGACAGGGTTAGACTGACATTGAAGTCGTACTCCTTGATGGGTTAGGGTTAGCACCAGGGTTAGGGTTACCTTGAAGGCGTACTCCTTGATGGGTTAGGGTTAGGGTCAGGGGTTAGGGGTTAGGGTCAGTGGTTAGGGTCAGGGGTCAGGGGTTAGGGTCAGGGGTTAGGGTTACCTTGAAGGCATACTCCTTGATGGGTTAGGGTTAGGGTCAGTGGTTAGGGTCAGGGGTCAGGGGTTAGGGTCAGGGGTCAGGGTTACCTTGAAGGCATACTCCTTGATGGCCTTGATGACGTCTTTAAACAGGACCTTGGAGGTGAGGGTGTGGCCATGGTAGATGACTGGCTCCCCCTGGGCCCCGTCCCAACAGTCTAACTCCACACAGCGACAACTCTTCATGAGGGCCCTAAGGATCACAACACAATCAACACACATATAGAGTACTACTACTATATCTAGTACTGTATCTAATACTATATCTATTATATCTAGTACTGTATCTAGTACTATATCTACTATATCTACTACTGTATCTAGTACAATATCTATTATATCTACTACTATATTTATAATATCTAGTACTGTATCTAGTTCTATATCTATTATATATAGTACAGTATCTAGTACAATATCTACTACTGTATCTAGTACTATATCTATTATATCTAGTACTGCATCTAGTACTACATCTACTATATCTACTTCTGTATCTAGTACTATATATATTATATAGTACTATACTATATCTGTTTTTATTGCACTGCTTTGCTTTATCTTGGCCAGGTCACAGTTGTAAATGAGAACTTGTTCTCAACTGGCTTACCTGGTTAAATAAAGGTGAAATAAAATAAATAAATAAAAAATATCTAGTACTGTATCTAGTACTACATCTACTATATCTACTACTGTATCTAGTACAATATCTATTATATCTACTACTATATTTATTATATCTAGTACTGTATCTAGTACTATATCTATTATATCTAGTACTTTATCTAGTACTATATCTACTATATCAACTACTGTATCTAGTACTATATCTATTATATCTAGTACTGCATCTAGTACTACATCTACTATATCTACTACTGTATCTAGTACTATATCTATTATATCTAGTACTGTATCTAGTACTATATGGAGTACTGTATCTAGTACTATATCTACTATATCTAGTACTGTATCTAGGACAATATCTACTATATCTAGTACTGTATCTGTATCTACTATATCTAGTACTATATCTGTTTCTAGTACTATATCTATTATATCTTACTATATCTACTATATCTAGTACTATATCTAGTACTGTATCTGTATCTAGTACAATATCTACTATGTAGAGTACTGTAGCTGTATCAAGTACTATATCTACTATATCTATTACTGTATCTGTATCGAGTACTATATATATATATATATATATATACACTAAATCTCATATTTGTATCTACTACTATATCTGCTATATCTTGTACTGTATCTGTATTTAGTACTATATCTGCTATATCTAGTACTATATCTCTATGTAGTACAGTATCTACTATATCTAGTACTGTATCTATCTACTATATCTAGTACTGTATCTGTATCTAGTACTATATCTACTATAACTAGTACTATATCTGTATCTTGTACTATATCTACTATATCTAGAACTGTATCTGTATCTATCTATTATATATAGTATCGTATCTTTATCTAGTACTATAAATACGATATATAGTAATATATCTGTATCTAGTACTATATCTACTATATATGTACTGTATCTGTATCCAGTACTATATCTGCTATAACTAGTACTACATTTACTATCTCTAATACTATATCTACTATATAGAGTAATATATCTGTTTCAAGTACTATATATATTTTTTTTTTTTGTCATTTAGCAGACGCTCTTATCCAGAGCGACTTACAGGAGCTATTAGGGTTAAGTGCCTTGCTCAAGGGCACATCGACAGATTTTTCACCTTAACCACTAAGCTACCTACTATATATGTACTGTATCTGTATCCAGTACTATATATACTCTAACTATTACTACATGCACTATATCTAGTACTATATCTACTATATCTAGTACTATATATACTATATTTAGTACAATATCTACTATATCTAGTACTATATCTATTATAGCTAAAACTATATCTGTATATAGTACTATATCTATTATAGCTAAAACTATATCTGTATATAGTACTATATCTATTATATATATTACTATATTTATATCTACTATTATATCTACTATACCTAGTACTATATCTGTATATAGTACTATATCTACTATATCTAGTACAATATCTGTATCTAGTACTATATATATTATATATAGTACTGTATCTGTATCTATTACTATATCTACTATATCTAGTACTGTATCTATCTACTATATCTACTATATCTAGTACTGTATCAGTATCTACTACTATATCTACTATAACTAGTACTATACATGTATCTAGTACTATATCAACTATATCTAGAACTGTATCTGTATCTATCTATTATATATAGTATTGTATCTTTATCTAGTACTATATATACGATATCTAGTACTATATCTGTATCTAGTACTATATCTACAATATATATGTACTGTATCTGTATCCAGTACTATATCTACTATATCTAGTACTATATATACTATATTTAGTACAATATCTACTATATCTAGTGCTATATCTATTATAGCTAGTACTATATTTGTATCTAATACTATATCTACTATATCTAGTATTATGTCTATTATATCTAGTACTATATCTGTATATATACTATATCTACTATATAGTACTATATCTGTATCTAGTACTATATCTACTACATCTAGTACTGTATATGTATCTAGTACTATATCTACTATATCTAGCACTGTATCTGTATCTAGTACTATATCTACTATATCTAGTACTATATTTATTATATCAATAAAAGTCCACTAAAATGTGCAACACAATGCCACAGATGTCTGAAGTTTTGAGGGGGAGCGTGCAATTGGCATGCTGACTGCAAGAATGTCCACCAGAGCTGTTGCCAGAGCGTTGAATGGTAATTTCTCTAAAGTAATGCTCATACAACGTAGTTTGAATTTGGTAGTACGTCCAACTGGCCTCACATCCTCAGACCACGTGTAACGACGCCAGCCCAGGACCTCCACAACGCCAGCCCAGGACCTCCACGACGCCAGCCCAGGACCTTCACGACGCCAGCCCAGGACCTCCACGACGCCAGCCCAGGACCTCCACATCCATCTTCTTCACCTGTAGGATTGTCTGAGACGTTGTGGACAGGGTGCCCCATGGTGGCGGTGGGGCTATGGTATGGGCAGGCATAAGCTACAGACAACGAGGACAATTGCATTTTATCGATGTCAATTTGAATGCACAGAGATTCCTTGACGAGATCCTGAGGCCCATTGTCGTGCCATTCATCCGCCATCAGCATGAAATGCACGGCCCCATGTCACAAGGATCTGTAAACATTTCCTGAAAGCTGAAAATCTCCTAGTTCTTCCATGGCCTGCATATTCACCAGGCCTGTCACTGGATCCATGATCTAGATCGTTGTGAACGACAGCGTGTTCCAGTTCCCGCCGATATCCAGCAACTTCACACAGCCATTGAAGAGGAGTGGGACAACATTCCACAGGCCACAATCAACAACCTGATCAACTCTATGCGAAGGAGATGAGTCTCGCTGCATGAAGCAAATGGTGGTGATATGACATGTTACATAGGATTTTGAGGATGAGGACATTCCATTTATTTATGTCACTGGTGATTGCCATTAAGTCTGCGTGCCAGGAAGGATGGGGGCCACTGGTGTTAATCTTAGAATGAGTACGTGATGGAATGTCCTGACTGGGGTGCAAGATGACACCCAATAATGGTTGGCAACTGTTGGCTAGAATTAGTTTACAATATAGTATAGAAACGGAGAGATCTCTATGTCTATCATTCAAATAGCAAGAGGCAATTGACTTGTGTCTTGTTGTGTTGAATCCGGTACCGTGGTATTATTAAATACATTGTATCAACTCTCCATCTACAGTTGAAGTCGGAAGTTTACATATACAGTGGGGGAAAAAAGTATTTAGTCAGCCACCAATTGTGCAAGTTCTCCCACTTAAAAAGATGAGAGAGGCCTGTAATTTTCATCATAGGTACACGTCAACTATGACAGACAAAATGAGAAAAAAAATCCAGAAAATCACATTGAAGGATTTTTAATGTATTTATTTGCAAATTATGGTGGAAAATAAGTATTTGGTCAATAACAAAAGTTTCTCAATACTTTGTTATATACCCTTTGTTGGCAATGACACAGGTCAAACGTTTTCTGTAAGTCTTCACAAGGTTTTCACACACTGTTGCTGGTATTTTGGCCCATTCCTCCATGCAGATCTCCTCTAGAGCAGTGATGTTTTGGGGCTGTCGCTGGGCAACACGGACTTTCAACTCCCTCCAAATATTTTCTATGGGGTTGAGATCTGGAGACTGGCTAGGCCACTCCAGGACCTTGAAATGCTTCTTACGAAGCCACTCCTTCGTTGCCCGGGCGGTGTGTTTGGGATCATTGTCATGCTGAAAGACCCAGCCACGTTTCATCTTCAATGCCCTTGCTGATGGAAGGAGGTTTTCACTCAAAATCTCACGATACATGGCCCCATTCATTCTTTCCTTTACACGGATCAGTCGTCCTGGTCCGTTTGCAGAAAAACAGCCCCAAAGCATGATGTTTCCACCCCCATGCTTCACAATAGGTATGGTGTTCTTTGGATGCAACTCAGCATTCTTTGTCCTCCAAACACGACGAGTTGAGTTTTTACCAAAAAGTTATATTTTGGTTTCATCTGACCATATGACATTCACCCAATCCTCTTCTGGATCATCCAAATGCACTCTAGCAAACTTCAGACAGGCCTGGACATGTACTGGCTTAAGCAGGGGGACACGTCTTGCACTGCAGGATTTGAGTCCCTGGCGGCGTAGTGTGTTACTGATGGTAGGCTTTGTTACTTTGGTCCCAGCTCTCTGCAGGTCATTCACTAGGTCCCCCTGTGTGGTTCTGGGATTTTTGCTCACCGTTCTTGTGATCATTTTGACCCCACGGGGTGAGATCTTGCATGGAGCCCCAGATCGAGGGAGATTATCAGTGGTCTTGTATGTCTTCCATTTCCTAATAATTGCTCCCACAGTTGATTTCTTCAAACCAAGCTGCTTACCTATTGCAGATTCAGTCTTCCCAGCCTGGTGCAGGTCTACAATTTTGTTTCTGGTGTCCTTTGACAGCTCTTTGGTCTTGGCCATAGTGGAGTTTGGAGTGTGACTGTTTGAGGTTGTGGACAGGTGTCTTTTATATTGATAACAAGTTCAAACAGGTGCCATTAATACAGGTAACGAGTGGAGGACAGAGGAGCCTCTTAAAGAAGAAGTTACAGGTCTGTGAGAGCCAGAAATCTTACTTGTTTGTAGGTGACCAAATACTTATTTTCAACCATAATTTGCAAATAAATTCATTAAAAATCCTACAATGTGATTTTCTGGATTTTTTTCCTCAATTTGTCTGTCATAGTTGACGTGTACCTATGATGAAAATTACAGGCCTCTCTCATCTTTTTAAGTGGGAGAACTTGCAGAATTGGTGGCTGACTAAATACATTTTTTCCCACTGTACCTTGCCAAATACATTTAAACTCAGTTTTTCACAATTCCTGACATTTAATCCTAGTAAAAATTCCCTGTCTTAGGTCAGTTAGGATCACCACTTTATTTTAAGAATGTGAAATGTCAGAATAATAGTAGAGAGAATGATTTATTTAAGCTTTTATTTCTTTAATCACATTCCCAGTGGGTCAGATGTTTACATACACTCAATTAGTATTTGGTAGCATTGCCTTTAAATTGTTTAATTTGGGTCAAACGTTTCGGGTAGCCTTCCCCAAGCTTCCCACAATAAGTTGGGTGAATTTTGGCCCATTCCTCCTGACACAGCTGGTGTAACTGAGTCAGGTTTGTAGGCCTCCTTGCTCGCACACATTTTTTCAGTTCTGCCCACACATTTTCTATAGGATTGAGCTCAGGGCTTTGTGATGGCCACTCCAATACCTTGACTCTGTTGTCCTTAAGCCATTTTGCCACAACTTTGGAAGTATGCTTGGGTCATTGTCCATTTGGAAGACCCATTTGCGACCAAGCTTTAACTTCCTGACTGATGTCTTGAGATGTTGCTTCAATATATCCACATAATTTTCCTTCTTCATGATGCCATCCATTTTGTGAAGTGCACCAGTCCCTCCTGCAGCAAAGCACCCCCACAGCATGATGCTGCCACCCCCGTGCTTCACGGTTGGGATGGTGTTCTTTGGCTTGCAAACAACCCCCTTTTTCCTCCAAACATAACGATGGTCATTATGGCCAAACAGTTCTATTTTTGTTTCATCAGACCAGAGGACATTTCTCCAAAAAGTACGATCTTTGTCCCCATGTGCAGTTGCAAACCATAGTTTTATGGCGGTTTTGGAGCAGTGGATTCTTCCTTGCTGAGTGGCCTTTCAGGTTATGTCGATATAGGACTCGTTTTACTGTGGATATAGATACTTTTGTACCTGTTTCCACCAGCATATTCACAAGGTCCTTTGCTGTTGTTCTGGGATTGATTTGCACTTTTCGCACCAAAGTACGTTCATCTCTGGGAGACAGAACGCGTCTCCTTCCTGAGCGCTATGATGGCTGCATGGTCCCATGGTGTTTATACTTACGTACTATTGTTTGTACAGATGAACGTGGTACCTTCAGGCGTTTAGAAATTGCTCCCAAGGATGAACCAGACTTGTGGAGGTCTACAATTGTTTTTCTGAGGTCTTGGCTGCTTTCTTTTGATTTTCCCATGATGTCAAGCAAAGAGGCACTGAGTTTGAAGATAGGCCTTGAAATACATCCACAGGTACACCTCCAATTGACTCAAATGATGTTAATTAGCCTATCAGAAGCTTCTAAAGCCATGACATCATTTTCTGGAATCAACTTAGTGTATGTAAACTTCTGACCAACTGGAATTGTGATACAGTGAATTATATGTGATATAATCTGTCTGTAAACAATTGTTGGAAAAATGTATTGTGTCATGCACAAAGTAGATGTCCTAACCGACTTGCCAAAACAATAGTTTGTTAACAAGAAATTTGTGGAGTGGTTGGAAAACGAGTTTTAATGACTCCAACCTAAGTGTATGTTAACTTCCGACTTCAACTGTAAGTGTTCGAGTATATTCTTGTATCCTGAATTCCTTGATACCAGAGAAACTCATCATAACAGTTGGCGTCTAACGAACAGGATACAGTTTACGGCCGAACTAACAGGTTAGCAGACTTTCATTTTTCTGATTGTGTTAAAATCTGCTTATCTGGGGTAAAGCTGAATTGAAAAGAACATTCAAATTCAATATTTTTGAGGGGGACAGATGATTGGTATTCAATTATGTTAAGTGATGTACGAAGAATATCAAATTAGACAATGACATGGTGCTATGATTCAAATCAGTGTGCGTTCAGATTAATGAGTAAAAACAACAGAGGATAAAAGATTGGGCGCAGGAATCCCTTAATGTGTAAAGGCATTATAAAGAGGTAGGTTACAGGCCTTTGGTGTGGTAAATCATCAGTACAGAATTAGTCCTTTGTGAATTACTCAAAACGGTCAGGAGAGAGAGAAAACAATAACTCACTTGGTATAAGACTCGAGCAGCTACAATGAATCATATTGGATCATGGCACCAATAACTAGATAGACAAACAACATTTTAATAAAGTTGGGGATTTGATTCAAATATTTAATTACTAACATTGCACGAACTAATAGAAAATAATGGGGAGCCGACTCAGTAGAATCTGGCAAGACAATCACAATGAAGAATAAATCACAATGAAGAATAAATCACAATGAAGAATAAATCACAATGAAGAATAAATCACAATGAAGAATAAATCACAATGAAGAATAAATCACAATGAAGAATAAATCACAATGAAGAATAAATCACAATGAAGAATAAATCAGATCTGATTTACCTCGAAGAGAGAGAAAGGAAATGACTAAATTATTAAAACACGAAAACTATCGGAAATCAGACACCGCGCGAATGGATGTTAAGTAAATTAGGATGTTTCTCTGTGGAACCATATCTCAGTGATTATCAGCATGGACAGATAATGAGTATCCTCAAGAAGGTTGTTTTAAGAAGGATAAGTTACAGAATTTATCATTCACAATACTGCAGTAAGCAACCCGAAATGGGATTTAGATTATATGAAAGAGGCGTATAAAGCATGGGATTTAATGAGCGCAAAATGGAAATATAATTAGTAGAGAGAAAAAGTCACTTAAGAAATTAAGTAATTGGGCAATAGAACAAAATCGGCTACCTTGTGGTATTGAGAGCGGGATGTTATTTTAGAAAGTAGCGGAAAGTCTGTATTTTCTGGGAGGTTCCCATGACAGGCCGGGCCGTGTTTTCTGGGAGGTTCCCATGACAGGCCGGGCCGTGTTTTCTGGGAGGTTCCCATGACAGGCCGGGCCGTGTTTTCTGGGAGGTTCCCATGACAGGCCGGGCCGTGTTTTCTGGGAGGTTCCCATGACAGGCCGGGCAGTGTTTTCTGGGAGGTTCCCATGACGGGCCGGGCCTTGTTTTCTGGGAGGTTCCCATGACAGGCCGGGCAGTGTTTTCTGGGAGGTTCCCATGACAGGCCGGGCCGTGTTTTCTGGGAGGTTCCCATGACGGGCCGGGCAGTGTTTTCTGGGAGGTTCCCATGACAGGCCGGGCCGTGTTTTCTGGGAGGTTCCCATGACGGGCCGGGCAGTGTTTTCTGGGAGGTTCCCATGACAGGCCGGGCAGTGTTTTCTGGGAGGTTCCCATGACAGGCCGGGCCGTGTTTTCTGGTTCCGCTGGGAGTAGGTTTGAAGAACTTGATTTGTGTTGATTGAGAATCATTACAAACATGAATGGATTGGTTGATGTGAGCACCTAACAATTTCTAACTTTCTATATGGATTCGGTGAATATATAAAAATATGATGAATTTTATGTGTGTGTAATCGATTACTAGAGATTTGATAAAGTAATAATTAGAATAATATTAATTTACTAACTTGCGCAGCCAAGAGACATACCCCAAAAGGTGGCTCTACAAAGTATTGACTTTGGGGGGGTGAATAGTTATGTACGCTCAAGTTGTCTGTTTTCTTGTCTTATTTCTTGTTTGTTTCACAATAAAAAAATATTTTACATCTTCAAAGTGGTAGGCATGTTGTGTAAATCAAATGATACAAACCCCCCCAAAAATCAATTTAAATTCCAGGTTGTAAGGCAACAAAATAGGAAAAATGCCAAGAGGGGTGAATACTTTCGCAAGCCACTGTACATATAGCAAGAGGTTAGGAAGTGCAGCTCAGTTTCCACCTCATTTTGTGGGCAGTCTCTCTCTCACTCCAGTTGTTCTCAGGAGACGGGTCAGTGTGTTTAGAGAGAACACATTTGACCAGGTGGAGTCAGGTTTCTACTCAGGAGACAGGTCAGACCAGGTGGAGTCGTCCTCGGTGTAATGTCTGGTGGTTATGGTGTTGTGTTGTCCTCAGCGTAATGTTTGGTGAATGATGGTGTTGTGTTGTCTTCAGTGTAATGTTTGGTGAATGCATGGTGTTGTGTTGTCCTCAGTGTAATGTTTGGTGAATGATGGTTTTGTGTTGTCCTCAGTGTAATGTTTGGTGAATGCATGGTGTTGTGTTGTCCTCAGTGTAATGTTTGGTGAATGATGGTGTTGTGTTGTCCTCAGTGTAATGTTTGGTGAATGATGGTGTTGTGTTGTCCTCAGTGTAATGTTTGGTGAATGATGGTGTTGTGTTGTCCTCAGTGTAATGTTTGGTGAATGATGGTGGTGTGTTGTCCTCAGTGTAATGTTTGGTGAATGCATGGTGTTGTGTTGTTCTCAGTGTAATGTTTGGTGAATGATGGTGTTGATTTGTCCTCAGTGTAATGTTTGGTGAATGATGGTGTTGTGTTGTCCTCAGTGTAATGTTTGGTGAATGATGGTGTTGTCC